>NW_007726815.1:148008-149721 GCF_000696425.1 Galeopterus variegatus | reverse complement strand
CACACACACACCTCACAAGGCCGCTATACCCCACTGGCTGGCTCAGGGGACAATCGGGATCTCCTTCCTGTCCTGTGAGGCTCGGCCTCATCTGTGAAAGACTTGTGGAGCCCCCAGTTCTTACCCACCTCTTAGCTTGGGGATTCCAACCTGGGCTTTGGTGGGAGCAACACCCCCCCAAACTCCCCTCCCAGACCCTAATCCAGGCTCTTGAGATATTTCTGCAGCAGCCGGTGGGCTTCCATCCTTAGCTGTGGGCCCTCGTGTGGGTAGGGAGGAGTCTCCTGCTTGCACTCATCACTGCAGACAGCAGGCAGAGAAGCCCATTCCTGGGCCACCACCCATTGGGACCCTGGGGCGCAGCTGTCCCCCTCCAATCTCTCCATCCCTGTTCCCCAAATCTGCTGCAGGCAGTGGAGAAGCTGGCCCAGAGGCCGGCCTAGCTCTCCCTCTTGTTTGGGGAAATGCCTTTTGGCGGGCAACAGAATATGACTGCCCAGGACGTGATGATTCGCCACACTGAGGCTGGCTCATACACCGGTCATGAGAACAGTTTGCCAAGACGGGTTTTTCTGAGGGGCAGTGCTAGACATGAGTGTGAGGGAATTCCCAGCTGGTTCTTGGACCCATCCTATAGAGCTGGTATCCCTGGGCTGGGGGTGGGGGCTGGGGTGGGACATGGTTAGCTGACCTGCATGCGGGCCCAATAGCGGCCTCAGCCAGCCCCGTGGGTGTCCTGATGCTGGGACTGCTCTTCAGAGCTCTTCATATTGGGCGAGGATTGTCAGGCCTTTCTGCTCTCGTATCCACCAGTCATTGAAGCTGGGTAGCCCTGGGAAGAAGTGAGGTCCTGGGAGACGCTGCTCCCTGTAGCTGAGGCCACCTCTGAAGAGGCAGACAGCAGGACAGCCACACTGCTAGCAGCTGGGGCAAAAGTCCTGCACCAGTGGGTCACCTGGGATGGGCATCACAGTGCCCACCACACTCTGCATCACTCATAGGCTGGCACCCAATAAATACTCATGGTTGAAAACATTCATTCATTCACTCCTTCAGAACCCAGGGTTGATGGGGCAGAGTCAGGTGGCCCAGTGGTCTGAGTTGATGGGGCCTTCAAGAGTGGTGACCTGGTGGTGGCTCGGGTGGAATCACAGCATGATGGAGATGCCATGATGGGGCCAAAGGGGATGTGGCCTGGCTGGGTATGGCTGGGACTGGTGGAGTAGCCTCGCCCAAGACCTGCCCACAGGAGGTCCGCGGGAGCGCTTGCTGCTGAATGAAGTAGGAGGTGGCCAGGGTGCTGTGGGCACCCATCCTAAGTGCTTCTCCTAAGGGCGTTAGGCTCCTGGGGCTATACAATTTCTCTTCCTTTCATATGTTGATCTCTTCGTGGGCAGGGTGGAGTCTGGGGCCTGGCTAGCCCTGCGAAGGCTCCTTTTTGGAGGCTCTCCTGCCTCCCCAGGCATCTCTTCCTCCAGCTTGATGCCCCCATGTCCCAGCCCCAAATAGAGGCCACCTCTTATCCATGCTCCACAGACCTGGTGCTCTGTGCTGGCTCCTGGCCCAGCCCCTACCATGAAACCAGGCACTCCCTCTTATCAGATGAGAAACCGAGACTCAGAGAGGAAGCTTGTCGTTCAAAGTAACAGTCAGTGGTTGAGCCAGGAAGCGGGACCCACTTCTCCCTCCCTGGCTTTCCTCGTGGCCTTCCTC
>NW_007726815.1:143756-147603 GCF_000696425.1 Galeopterus variegatus | reverse complement strand
GTGGTTGAGCCAGGAAGCGGGACCCACTTCTCCCTCCCTGGCTTTCCTCGTGGCCTTCCTCTTGTGCAGCAGCAGCAGCAGCGCAAAGCTGAGCCATGCCCTCCGTCCCCTCGGCCTGCACCTGGCTTCCTGCACAGGACTGCCCTTGGCCCAGCGTCCCCAGGGCAGGGGCTACTGGCTGCAGGGTTCAGGGAAGTGGCTTGGCTGAGTGAAGTGGGGCTCATCACCCCTCCTAGGGCTTCTCCAGGAAGTGAAGGAGGTGGCCGGAAGGGCTCACTGAGGCCACTTGGTCTTGCCCTGTCCCCTCCCCATGTCACAAGTGAATGGGAAGTCAGGGTCCTCGAGGTAAGGAGGTCACACAGTGAGTTGTCAAGTGGGCAGAATCCAGGTAGCATGTCCTGTTTTCCCTAAAATTGCTCCCCTGCCTGAGTTTGCATAAAACCCCCACATACCTACTTAATTTTATCTTATTTCCAAATGGTCTTTACAAAGCACGATCCAAGAATTGCTTTTATTACACCAACTAGACCACAAACATTTTAAGGACAGGTTGCCAGCAAGGAAGGATGCTGGTGATGGGGAGCAAGTCACTTGGCCTGTGCCTCCCCCTTTATTTTTAATAACTAAGACTGCTGCCTAAGAAGGTGGCTTCCATGAAAGCCATTGCCCTGAGAGCACCTGGCCAGGCCAGATGTGGAGAAAAGGGCCTAAAGGAGTCAGGCAGGAGGAGCTCAGGAAGCCGAGTGCGCTGCCTGACAGATGGAGAGAACCTGGAGAGGGTGGGGGCAAGGTGGGTGAAAAACCCCCAAGAATGCGCTATGCTCAGTCTGAAGCTGTCAGCTTCTCTGGGCTCCCCGCCGACTGCAGTAAAGGCCTCACCTGCTCCCACCTCCAGGATTGGGAACAGAGGAAGTGACAGATGCCACAGCTGGGTTGTCACAGGGTGGCAGAAAGAGAGAAAAGCAGAAGCAGGGTCTGGAGGCTGAGGGACCCCCAGAACCTAAGGCCTCCTCCATACCGTCACTCTGGGGACCTGCAGAAATCCTGAGGAGGGCCCTGGATTCCCCGTGCCTGGTGCGGGATTCCACCCTGATCTTTCCTCGACCCCAGGAGGCTGGGAGACCCCAGCTGACCTCGGGGTCACCCCTACATTTTCTGATTTACTTCTTTCCATGTCTCTCTGGGAGAACTATTATTAGCCCCATTTTCCTCCAGAGGCGCCTGGGCCAGACAGGTTAAGTTACTTGCATGAGTCCCCCACAGTTAGTGGTCGATGGGGAGAGTCCAATCTGTGCCCCCCGAGTCCGGCCTCTCTGCACTACGTCGCGCTCGCTCTGGCCCTGCCTGACTCCACTCCCATCACCTGGCCTAGTACTGGGCTCACCCCAGACACTCAAACACTTGTGCACTGCATGTGGGGGGACCAAAGCGCAGCTCCGTGGCTTTGGGTTCGAATCCTGCTCTGACACTCACCAGCTCCATTACTTTAGGTAAGTTAAACTCTCTGAGCTTCAAGTTCCTTCTTCTGTAAAATGGGGGTTATGGTGGCTGCTGTGTGACTGTTAGTGTCGTCACTACCACTTGCACACCAGAGCCCCAGCGCGGCAGCCCTCAATGGGCACGCCTCGTCACGCCGGGCAGTCCTCCCCTCCTGCCCTCCTTTTCTTGCCCTCCCCGTCTTCATGGTAAGGTGCCATGAGGACAAGCCTCCAAGTTTACCCTGGCTGTTCCTGCAGGCCCTGTCTCTTAAGAAGTGACGGTCCTACCCAGGGGAGGTGAAATCCCAGCAGGGACCCTGGGAAGGGCCAGAGACTACACAAGGCCCCTTGAGGGGCCTTTGGGACTAGGCCCAAAGCTGGAAATGGGCCGGATGGAGGCATGTGGCAGTGGCTGATTGCCTAGTTCCCAGTTTAAATAAGGAACTGCAGAGACCACCCAGCTAACCACAGGCGAAGGACCTCAGCCGTTCTGAGCTCCCCTGCTCGGAGTTCCCAGTGTCTGGATCACATTCCTGGACCTTAAGGCAGGACAGATTATCAACTGTAAAGACTAAAAACCCGCTCCCATCCGCTCCCCTTCCTGCTCCTCCATCTGGGCTGTGGAGATCCAGGCCCTGCCTGGGGCCCCCTCTGTCTTCCCCTTTCTGCCCCTGGGGTCTGCTCAGCCTCTGAGTAGCCACCTACTCTGCGGCACTGGGTGGTCCTGGGCTCAGGGTCCTGGCGGGATGCCGGTGGTCCGTAGTCATACCACTGATGCCCTTTTCCAACTCCAGGAGGCATCATTACCCATGTTACAGATGAGGCTCAAGTGTGCCCAAGTTCATGCTTGCTGGAAGGATCTGGAAACAAGAAAAGAAGAAGGAAGAAGGGGTAGAAGATAACCAATTCTGCCCTTAAGCAGAATATGTCAATCACATTTCTTGGGCTGTGTCTGGAACTGCCCTTTAGTATCACTTGAGAACATTTAGTTACTTTGTACAAATCACGACAACAATCACAGTGCGTATATTGGGCTGACTGTACCAGCTCTCTCTAAAGTGCTTTACATCTGTGAACTCATCCAATTGAATTGGTCCCAGGGTTGAGGTTAGGAACGCTGCCCCTTCCTCTGCAGTGATTCCGTCTGGTCTATATCCTGAGTGCTGCCCCCCTGTCACTTTGTCCTCCCGAGCCCTGGCCTCCAGCAGCAGGGCCTGCAGCTTCCCCGGCTCTCGTGTCCTCACCCAAGCTGAGAGGACAGGGTGGCTCTGCCCTGGCTTCACGCTGGTCTTGGGGCTATTTCACTCTCATTAAAAAAGAAAAATAAGCTGCCTCCCCCTTTGGGATCTTTCAGGCCAGGTAGGCTACCTTCTTCTCTCCAAGTTACAATCCCCATCAGCCCCCAGGTCATGACCCCACTCACCTTGGCACTGACTCAGCCAGTTCCCCCTTTGGGATCTTTCAGGCCAGGTAGGCTACCTTCTTCTCTCCAAGTTACAATCCCCACCAGCCCCCAGGTCATGACCCCACTCACCTTGGCACTGACTCAGCCAGCTTCTTTGCCTCCACCTGGGGAGATTTCAACACCCAGGTGGGTGACCCACCCAGCACCCTAGGCTCACAGTTTCCTGACCTCTGCAATCCCGTGGACTTTCAGCCTTCCTTCAGTAAGCCACTCCCCTGGCCAAAATCTGAGCCCTGACAGCACTTGGAAGGGGTTCCATTCTTAAAATCCCCCTTCAGACTGCACCTTCCTGGGCATCCCCCTCTCCTTCCTTCCGCCCCCCCCTTCTCCTCCTTCCCTCTGTCCCTTCCTCTGTGGCTCCAGGACCCCCTCGCTTGCATTCTGTTTCTACCTCACCTAGAATGCTAGCAGCTGACCAAGACGATAAAAAAGGGGAATGCTAGGTTCTGCTCCCTTATGAATACTGATGCACAATTTCTAAGTGAAATATTAGTAGACTGAATTGAGCATTATATTATAAAATGTACATCCCACCCAAATAGAGTTTATTCAGGGAAAGCAAGTGTGGTTTAATACAGTTGTACTTTGCACTATAATTCATAGAAATAGGTAAAAAAAAAAAAAGAAAATTTGACAATCTAGATAGATGCCAGAATATGTATTTTCTAAATCCAACGTACATACCTGCTTTTTAAACAACCCAAATTGTCAGTAAAATTGAAATCGAAAGATGTTTCTTTAATGTAATTTTAAAATATCTGTGTCTGGGCCGGCCCGGTGGCGCACTGCTACAGTGCGCCGCTTGGGAGTGTGGCAGCGCTCCCACTGAGGGTTCGGATCCCACATGCAGACCAGTTCCCGCTCACTGGCTGAGCGAGGTGCGGGCACAGCACCGAGGTTTGCG
>NW_007726815.1:126193-142848 GCF_000696425.1 Galeopterus variegatus | reverse complement strand
ACTGAGGGTTGCGATCTGTTGCCGGACACAAAAAAAGACAAAAAAAAGGAAAAAAAAAAAATATCCGTGTCAAACAAATAGGCAGCACCACGTGTGATTCTGAAATGCCAGGGACATTGATATTAAAGTCAGACACAAAAAGAGGATGCCAGGATTTGCCACTGTTATTTAACATTATTCTGGAACTGATAACCAGTGCTATTGCTTAAAGCCAATGTCCTAGAGGCAATGATACCCCAGTAAGCAGTAAGATACCGAGTGCCCAGATGTTAGTGTTTAAATGCCATTCTCCACTTAGAGGAATCAGAGCTCCTTGGAGAAATGGATGATCCCAGGGCTGGAACAGGGAAAATACCAAATGAGACTGAAATACCAAATACTGAAAATACCAAATGAGACTTTTCGTGCCAGAAAGTGAGGAAATGCTGAAAGAATAATGGGGACATATCAAAACGACATGAGTCTTCCTGAAGGGCTCCCATTGGCTAAATATGGGCATGAAAATTAATTATAGTGACAGACTGTAATCCTTTGACCAAAATAGGTATCCGTGAGTCCACGTGGATACAAATGAATAAATGAATGAATGAATGAACAAATGAATGAGGGAGAAAGGAAAACTCTTCCTTTTTTAGCTTTGTTTTGTTTTTTGGCAACTGGCCGGTACAGGGACGGAACGCTGGACGTGGTGTTATCGGCACCACACTCTACCAACTCAGCTAACTGGCCAGCTCTGGAAAACTCTTCCTTACAGTAGAATGCCAGCTAGTCGATGTAGAATGAGGGCTAGAAAGGGATGTTCACCATTTGGCAGCCATCACAGTCATGGCTGATTAAGGCCAGAGTCATCAAAGATGCTTAGGCTAGTGGGCAGAGATTTGATGAGGGACATGACATTGGTGAAATCTTGGAGTATCTCCTCACCACGTACTTATCAAGTACGAAGGGAAAGATAATGAGTGTTTGGTGGAGAAACCTGGCAGGCACCAACTTGACCTAGTGTCGAAATTCACATCACTACTGGTGGGACAGGTCAGTAACACAGCCTGATGGTTTTTTTCCTTTTTGTCTTTTTTCGTGACCGGCAACGGATCGCAACCCTCAGTGTCGCGCCCGTACCGGACCAGGACCGGCAACAGGATCGCAACCCTCGGTGTTGCACCCGCCCCTCGCTCAGCCAGTGAGCGGCCAGTCTGTATGTGGGATCCGAACCCTCGGCGGGAGTGTCGCCACGCTCCCAAGCGGCGCACTGTAGCAGTGCACCACCGGGCCGGCCCTCTATTAGATTTTTTTAAGGAAAGATTTTTTTAAGTTTTAATTAAATTGAGTTTACATTAATTTCAAAGGTCTCCTTGTTTTCCATTGGCCCCTTTTTTTGGATATACTCTTTTTCCTTATTTCATGGATACAATAGCTTCTCTTATTTCTCTGAATACCGTAGGTCATTTTGAAAGGGTTTCTTTTGCTCCCTTAATAGTCAGTTTTCTCTCTTGTTGGTTGGAGGCAGGGGCAGGCCCAGAATGCTGTGCTCCTGGGCCCCAGCCAGAGTCTCTACCCAAGGCCTTGCACTTTGGACAGTTCCCTGTACCCATTCTATTCCCTTCCCTTCATCGAGACATACCTACCTTATGCCCATTTCCTTAACAACCTGCCTGCCACTTCACAAGAAAACATCTAGGGAAAGGACCCTACAAATACTAGGAACCAGGAACCTCAGCCCCTCTTCTGTTCATTTAAGTCAAGGCTTTAATGGAAACAAGGGGTTTCATGGGAATTTTTGGTGACTGAGAAAGATTAATGAAAGAGCCACTTTGGGTGAGAGGGACCTCCCAGTCTCCTTCCTATAGTACCAGGTAAGCTCCCTCTCTCCTTGAGGACACACGTCTCAGGAGATAGCAACATGCTGGAGCTGGCTTAAGGGAGCCAATTGTTAGTTTCAGGAATCTGGTGAGCTGGTTGATGTCACATTGGTAGCTTGAAATCAGCCATGGCAGTATTCACACCGTGAAAATTGGCAAATGCCGGATTTTGTTTTATTTGCTGTTGTTTTGAGAGCTGTTTGTTAAACAGTTACCAGCATACCACTGAATATCAGAGTCCCTCATTCAGTGCTCTGGTTCCTAGAAAGTGGGGCTGAGCAGCAGGACAACACGACAGCCCTGGAGGGGGGTTACACTGTTGAGTACTCTGCAGCTTGCTGCCTTAATGAACTGATTTTACTTTATGTACTGGGAATCGTGGCTTATTATGCATAGTGCCACCTATCTTCAAATGACTAGCTCTGGGACACCTAAAAAAGAAAAAAAAAAAGTGCAGTGTCCACATGGCAGGGCACCGCAGAGCCAACCACAAGCACTGGGGCTCTGGGTTGTCTCCAGGAAGCACACTGGCCTCCTCCAGAAAAGGTCACTGGGGGACCTCCATGGGGCTGGTGGCCTGGCATCCCTTCCATCTTGTCAGTCTTGTGGCCTCATGTTTCTCCCCCACCTTGGACGCCCCTGTGAACAGCTTACAAGCCTGGGCTGGCCTTGGTTCCCCTGAGCCTGAACATGACCCCACATAGGGGGTGACCAGAGGAGTCTGGGGAGTGAAGAGAACAAGGGAGAGTCTGTGCCCAGAGCCTCAGAGCAATGGGATTGCTTTCCATCTTGCCTCTCTGTGCCCCTTCATGCCTGGCACTTCCGCCCCCCCGCCAGGCCCCTCAGTGCCAGCCTCTGCTGCCCAGCCAGGCTGGAGAAGGACCGCCCCATGCAGTCCTGGGGGCCGTGCACTGGGGAGGGAAGAACCAGGGGAACAGGCGGCCACCCTACTGACGGCTCCAAAGAAAGATGCCCCCGAGTGTTCCCTGGAGGTCGGGGTACAAGGGCCAGGGCAGCAACACATTTTAGGAATTCTGGGTCAGCGCTCACCTCTTCTGCCTTATTCTGACTTAACTTCTCTCCGTGCCTTGGTTTTCCCATATGTGAAATGGAACTAATCACCCTCAAAACACCCCTGCAAGGTACTAATTACTGTCTGGAAGAGGCTTTGAGATCCTTGGATGGAATATAACAGAACTAATAATGGATAATAACACTCTATCCCTCTCCAGGGCCTTTCATCCGTGGATCTCAAAGCCTTTTACAAACCTTAATTAATTCTCACAACACCCCAGTGCAGGAGGCCGATGGTCATTAGCCCTAGTTTACTGGTGGGGAAACTGAGAGAAGCCGGGAGACTGGCTGGAGGCCACAGGATAAGTTGGCAGCCCCCGGCCCCTGGGAAGGGCACAGGCAACGTGAGCCTCCACCAGCCCGGCACTGGGCCAGGAGCCTCCGGGCCTGCCAGCGCCCTGGAGTGGCCGGCGAGGGGACTCTGGGCCACTGAGCTCAGGGAGGCCTGTCTCTATGGGCTTGGCTGGCCTGGCCTGGCCATTTGGGAAGAGTACTATTTGTAGGGCACCCGATGCCAGACCCGGTCAGAGGCACTTTTGTGTTATTTGGTCTCATCCCACCCATGAGGAAGGACCTGTTGTCTCCATTCCACAGATGAGGAAACTGGCTTGTTGAGGAAGCCGCCATTTACGTTCACCCACCACTGGCCACGCAACTTGCTTTTGCCTTCATTGTCATGAATGCACACCAGAAGCCATCTAGGTAGCACTAGGCACTACTAGCCGCCATTTTAGAGGTGGGGAAACTGAGGTACACAGAAGAAAACCGACTTGCTCAGTGTGACTGTGGACAAGTCACTGTTCTTCAACCACCTCTCCCTTCCCCCAGCCCCTGACTCCCAGCCCCGAGTGGGCAGGTGAGGCCGAATGAGATCACATCAAGAAGGGCTTTGAAGTGCTCAGAGGCAGCAGCCCCGGGTCCTCCCAGGGGAAGATGAAAAGCCTCGTGTCCTGAGCTCAGTGTCATCCTACAGGCAAGTTCTCAGCAGAATGGAAACAACAAGGTCTCCCCAGCTGACTGCAGATCACCTGAGGACAGCGGCCCCAGGGGAAGATGAAAAGCCTCGTGTCCTGAGCTCAGTGTCATCCTACAGGCAAGTTCTCAGCGGAATGGAAACAACAAGGTCTCCCCAGCTGACTGCAGATCACCTGAGGACAGCGGCCCCATGGGCTGCCCCCCAGGCCTCTGGGGCAGCCTCCTGTGTCCTGCCCAGGGGCCTCCCTGGGGAGGACCCTGCTTCCTGGGACAGAGGGGTGAGTGATGTGACCCCTACCTGTACAGGGCAGGGAGGGTCTGAGGTCAGGCCTGTGTGCGACTGGGCAGCTACTCCCCCTCTCCTGGGCTCAGTGTCACAACAGTGTTGACCTAGGAGACCTTCGAGGTCCCCACCAGCTCTGACAGCCCCCAATCCTGTAACTTAGAGCCACAGGCTCCAGAACATTGTCTGTTTTTAATGATTTCTCCTGTGTGAGCTTAAAGATTTTGTTAGAAGCATATTTATCTCAGTGACAGTGGCAGGTCCTTGGGAACTGAGCAGGGAGTCGGGAGAGCTGGCTCCAGCCCCTGGCCATCTCACAAACATGCTGTGTGGTCTGGCCAGGGCCTTCCTGCTCCTTGCCTGAGTTTCTCTGTTGGTAAAAACAGCTGTGGGGAACACCAACGGCATAACTCCTGAGGGGGCTTTTGAAGCCTAAGGAAAGAAATGCAGGGATGGCAAGATCAGCTTCTGTCCTGGCCGCGGGGACAGCGTGCAGAGAGCGCAGCGCTTACAGAACAGAATGGGTGGGGTGCAGGGTACTGGGCGGATCTTTTGGGGAAAATGCTTAAAGCTCCATTAGAAGTTCTGCTCACAGTCTTGTTGGAAATAATATCTAATATATTGTGTAGCCTTTTACCTAAGTTAGCGAAATGCTTTCTCTCCTGTGTTACTTCTTTTAATCCCTCTCCACACCTGCAGGGGAGATATACTAGTATCCCAAATTTATAGACAAGGAAACTGAGGGTCAGAAAAGTGAAATAATCAGCTCGAGGACACACAGATGATAAAGGACAAATCCAGGCCTCCAACCCAGTCTCTCTCTTTGAGACACGCTTTTCTAGAATGTTCTGCACCGTAGAGTTCCTCCTGGAATCAGTACAAGGCAGGTCTGTCCTAGGGGTTGTGAGTGTGGTCCCCACATGCCCAGGGTTGGGGTCTGGATCACAGAGCCTATTTCCTGGGCCTTTTCCTCCTCTCCAGGGCCTCAGGAGGTGGGTGAGGTCCCTTGGGGTAGGGGCCTGGCCCCGCAGGAGGACTCTGGATGGTGAGGGTAGGGTGTGGCCAGCAGTGGGCGGGAGGTGCGGGAGGTTGCTGCTGCTGGCTGGGTAGGGCAGGGCAGGGCGGGCACCGGGAACAGGGTGACCTGGACAGCATGACCTGCGATAATTAAGCGCTGCACGCAGTGGTGGAGGCAGGGAGGGGGAGGCCCTTCTGTGCCTGGGGGGTCCTTGCTGAGGCTGGGGGCCTCTGCTCTCCTGCTGCTGCTGCTGCTGCTCAGTGGCTTCCAGCAGGCAATGTTCTTTCTCCCAGCAGATCCTCACCTGGGAGCCTGCTCAGACCTGCCCTCGCCACAAAGCGCGGTAGCAATTCCCCGGGGCAGAAAATGTCTCTTCTGAAAGCAAGACAAGAGTTTAATTAAGCCCTAAACGCGCACAGTTGAGCCTGAAATTAGGGTGGTGAAGGGAGGAGGAGGAGGCAGTTAAGGACAGGGGGGCTTCGGCCCCACCCTGCCTGGGCCGAGCAAAACAAGCCTGCAAGCAGACGTTCACAGAGCCCAAGGGCTTGGTTACCAAACACTGCTCACCTAGAACGGGAAGAATGCCGTGTTCCCTTCCCCCTAAACTCAGGTTTTGGGATGGGTATTGGGGTTTGTGAAGGATTTGGAAAGTGGAAAGAGGGAAACCAGGAAGTAAAGAGAAATCACCTGTGAAAGTAGATTCCCAGGTCTCTGGGGGGTTGTGTGGGTCCTGCTGTGACTGACGCTGGGCAGGTGCGACCCTCGCCACCCCTGAGAGGGAGGGAAGGAGGGGGACCCTGAGGGCTGGCTGGGCTCTGGGTGAGCCAGTCAGACTGCACACACAGGTGTGCCAGGGTTGGGGCTCCTGTCCAGGACACCCAGCTTGGCTCTCCCATGTGGGCAAAGCTCACTCGGCTCCCAAGGAGGAAGGGAGCAGCTGGCTCTGGTTTGCGCAACTGGCTGGGCTCCCGGTTTTAGGGACAAAGTGACTGAAACTTGCTGCACCAACAGCTTCGGGTATTTGGGCAATCGGTAGCTGGCTTCAGCACCTCTTTCTCCTGTCCCCAAGTCTCCCCAAACTGCTGCTGAGACATTCAAACCACAGCCTCCTCCTTTGCCTGGTAATTGATCCTCTTTTGCCCTGCAACTTGGGTTTGGTCTTAATTTGCCAAGGACGAAAGGCAAGAAGAGACTGGCAGGCAGGCGTGTCATCGCTTGTCTCCGGGCAGAGAGGCTGTTGCGACAGAGTTCCCGGGTGCGTGTAAAAGTGCACGCGTGTAGCAGAGGGAGGGAACACACTGTACGTGGGGGTGGGGGGTGGCTGGCCCTCCTCCCCTGCGTGTGCATATATGGTGGGTGGTCATCCAGCTGCTTTCTGTCACTGAGGCAGGGGACCCCAGAACAGCAGACCCAGCAAGACCTCTGTAGCCCCTGCGTGGAGCTGATGCTCATCAGCCTCCTTGTGTTGCTGATGTGGAAGCTGCTCCTGTGGCCCAACTCCCCACCCAGCGTTGATGTCACCCACCCAGCAAGCCAACTGATCACCTAGTGGAGATGGCCTCACCCCTGGGGCCTGGAAGCTGGTTGTAGGTTCTTTTACTTTGAGGAACTATATTCTAAAGAGGCCAGAGTGGGTAGCCTTGCTGGTAGCCATGGCAGAGCCACGGACAGCAGCAGCGAGACTTCGGCCACTAAACTGTGTCTATCTGCTTTTCTTAACTTGGATCTCCCATGGCTTCCCCTTCCTGGGAGAGATGGGAGATCCTGGCACTGCTTTCCCATTACTGAATGCAAGGTATCATGGAGGGGCTGTGACTGACGGGCAGAGGCCCAGGGGTCACGCTGGGCAGCCTCCTCCCCACCCACCTGCACCTCCCCTCCAGTCCCCAGCTCTGTGGCTGCCATCACACAGGGTCACAAACTGGGTGGTTTAAAACAGAAACTTATTCTTTCATGGCTCTGGAGACCAGGTGTCTGCAGTCAGGGTGTTGGCAGGGCCACACTCCCTCTGGAGACTCTAGCAGGGACCCATTCCTCGCCTCTTTGGCTATAGTGGCTGTCGGCCAGCATTCTTTAGCTTGTGGCTGCACCTGTCTCTGCTGTGTCTTTGCACTGCCTTCCCCTCTGTGTGTTCAGTCTCCCTCTGCCTCACTCTATAAGGATGCTTGCCATGAATTTAGGGTCCACCCAGATAACCCAAGGTGACCTCCTCATCTCGAGATCTTTAATTTCATTACATCTGCAAAGATCTTTTTTCCAAATAAGGTTAGCTTCATAGGTTCTAGTAATTTGAGTGTCACATATCTTTTCTGGGGACCACCATTGAACCTGCCACATTGTCCAGTGCTCAGTCAGCCACAGCTTGGACCCTTCCAGTGATGGGGAGCTTAGTACCTCGTCAGTTGGCTCCATCCACATCCAGGTCTAATTATTTTAAAGTTCCTATTTGGGTGGAGTTGAGATTCTACTCAATAGGAAAGTCTACCCGTTAGACCTAGCTCTGGCCTTCAGAGCAAGTAAAATACGTCTAACTCACAGCCATTATGGAAAACAGTATGGCGGTTTCTCAAACAACTACAGATAGAACTGCTGTATGATCCAGCAATCCTACTACCTGGTATATATACGCAATGAAATGGAAATCAGCATGTGGAAGGGACACCTGCATGCCCATGTTTATCAAAGCTCTATTCACAATAGCCAAGATGTGGAACCGACAATGTTCCACAATGGATGTCCATCGATGGATGACTGGATAGAGAAAATGTGGTATATATATGCAATGGAGTACTACTTAGCCATTAAAAAGAATGAAATCCTGCCATTTACGGCACCATGAATGCGCTTGAAGAAAATAATAAGTAAGCCAGGCAGAGAAAGAGAAATACCACATGTTCTCACTTATAGTGGAAGCTAAAAAAGGTGATTTTAGAAGTAGAAGAGTAGAAGTAGAGAGTAGAATAGTGGTTAGCAGAGGCTGGTAAAGGGAGGGGGAGGGGGAGAAGGGGAGAGAGTGGTCAGTGGGTGCACAGTTGCAGCTAGACAGGAAGAATACGATCTAGTGTCATAGCACTGGAGGGAGACTACAGTTAACAAGAATTTATTGTATAATTTCAGATGTCTAGTAGAGAGGATTTTGAATGTTCCCAACACAAAGAAATGACAAATATTTGAGGTGATGGGCATGCTAGTCACCCTGATACGATCATTGCATATTGTATTCATGTACCCAAATATCCCATTGTACCCCATAAATATAGATAATTATCAATTATCATGTGTTAATTAAAAAAAACTCTTTAAAGAAGGAGGTTAATAATTTTTTTTTTAATTTAAATAATTCTCACTACCTCTGTCACCAATTACAATGCATAAACAAAGTCAGAAAAAGGATGAACCAGCTTAGTCTTGAAGTCAGAGAAAAAGTATAGACCATAGTGGCTCTGTCCCTAGAACATTGTGCCTCAGTTTCTTCGCCATCATGCCAGAGGGTGGCTGCATCACTGTTTAATGGGATGCTTTTGGAAAATGCATCTTGGAGATTCACAATCTGCACTGGCACCCCATACTGACTGGCCACCAAAACCAAACCCAACAAACACAATTTCCACTGGCATATTAAAGGCTCTGGAGAAATCCTAAGAAACCCATTTAACCCACTATTTTCTAAACTTCTTTAGAAATAGAGTTGTTTCATCAAATACTACCTGCTTTTATCGACTCATGTCTTCTTTTACCACCTTGCGGAACTTCTCACTAGGTTAGAATTGCTGGTCTCCGTGATACCTGGGGGTCTTTCTCAGCTTTCACAATCCGTTTAGGTCAAACCAAATGGTTGAGTTCGTTCTTTGGCTCTCCTCCCCAGTGTTGTTGATAAGCATTTTGCTGGAGGCAACAAACTCCACCAGAAGATGAGATTCAAGAATCCAGAAAATTAGAAGCCCCTCCCTTAAACCACAGATAGCCCTAGTGAGGTTGTGGGTGACAGCCTCCTGCTAGAGGCTGGGGGCCTCTCCATCCCCTGCCAGGCACCGCAGAGAGCTGGGGGCCCTGTGGGGGAAGCCGGGGGAGGAAGGAGCATTTCCACTGCCCTGGCCCCTAGAGATCCAGACCAACCCCCAACTGCAGACACAACGTTGCTCAGCCCTCCCTCTTTAGGTAACACTGTCTTGAACCTCAGTCTCCTGGGAGCTTTTATCAAAGGTCTCAACTAAATTCTCTTTCCTTTGCTGGGGGAAAAAAAATCTCAAATAATTTGGATCTTATCAAATGGGAACAAGAAGAGTGACTACCTGGGCCTCCCAAGGGGAAGAGAAGACCCGAAATGTGTGTCCTAAGGGAAGAAGCAAGAGGCCAAGGATTACGCACAGATGGGATTGGGGGTGGGTTGGGGCCCCAACTCTGGGCCCAAGAGAGAGATGGAAACATTGAAATGAAAGCTGAACTAGGAGAATGGAGTGGCCTGAAAAGGCCACCAACTTTATCCCCCTGCCCCCAAGTGGGTTTACACCTGGGCTATTATTCTCTGCTGTCTTTGAGACTCGCAGAAGGGGCCACCAAGCCTCAGATCAATCTCTATGGAGTGCCTGTTCCCCGACAGTTTCATCTACAGAAACAAGGTTCGCTGTGCTCTTAGATACAGCTTCAGGACTGTTTATTGAGTGGCTGTGTATCAGGCCTCAGGCTAGCTGCTTTCACACATATATTATTTAATCCCCACAACCTCTAAAATTTTACAAAGACACAGAGATTCAGGGAGATTGAGTATCTTGCCAAAAGTCAAGAGGGAAAGTGAGGAATAGGACCAGATCTGTCTGGCTCCTGATCCTACACCCCAGTTTTCCACGATATTTGGTAACACAGCCTCTGCATCCCAATCGTGTGGAAAGTTCTCCCTAGGTTTGTCCTGAGTCTCTCCTACCCTTTCTTGAGCTGGATCTGACGGAAGGACCATGTAAATTGGATCTGTTCCCAAGCCAGCCTCGAGAAACATCACCCATCCTCTGGTATAGGTAGTAGCCTTCCAGTTACGGGGGTGGGGAATGTTTGCTTTCTGTTAAAGAAAAGAAATAGATGTGATAATAAATAAATGCCCAACCCAGTGCAGTAATCAGAGTCCCTGACAATAAAGCTCTATGTTTGCTCTGGGCTATGGGTAATATTCATTGGCTATCGTCACTGCTCAGGAGTCCCTGGGCATGTCAGCCAGGGTGGGGCCCCAGGCACACTTACCAGGGGAGGGGACCGAGACTTTCTGCCTTAGCTCCCAGCACTCATCGTGGGAAATGAGGACCCTGCATACCAGCTTCCAGGTGCCCTAGCCAGAGTGAAGAAAGATGCCAGGCTCCCGGGTTCATGGGGCAGCAGAAAGAGTGCTCTGCACTTGGCATCAGGAAACTGGAGTCAGGTTCCAGCTCTGCCTCTGCTGCCCTGCGTGACTGAGGCAAGTCTGTTTCCCTCTCTGAGTCTCGGTCTCCACATTTGTATAATGGTGGGGGATCTGCACCAAACAAGTGCTCAGGTTCCTTCCAGCTCTGATCTCACAGGACCCTGTAGACACGGCCCCTCCTGAAGGTACTTTATGCTCCTGGTGCCACAGCACAGGAGCTCCTCGCTGGTGGGTGGAGGATCTCAGAGCTCCAAGAACTCAGCCTCTCCCTCTGGGAAGTGACTATCCCTCCCTTCCTGACTCAGCTTCCCTGCCTGTCTTTCTCACTTTCCTTAGCTCTGTGTGTGCAGAATTTCCCAGTTTCAAGACATTTTCAGCAGCGTTATCCCACTTGAGCCTCACCACAACCCTGTGAGCAGGCAGAGAAGGGAGTGCCACGCTGTGAGCATCGAGCAGGGGCCAGGCCCTTCCCAGACCATTTCACCAGCTCTTCCCCATAACCACAGAAATCCTTTTGGGAATAAGGCAGAGTATAAATAAATTGATGCTGGATGGATATTTAGATAAACACATACATGATAATCCTCACCCTGGCCCTGAGACCTTGGTGTTATTATCATCACCATGTCACAAGGGAGGGAAGTGAGGCTCAGAGGGGTCCAGTAACTGCCAGGGTCCCTTGGCTATTGGGCAGCAGATCCAAGATTCACACGCAGGCCTCCTTGATATAAGCCCATGGCCCTTTCTGCTGCTTTGAGCTAAGCACAGAATCAGCACTCTTTGTTGCACTTTGCAAATGAGTGACTTAGGGTACAGAGATGAAATGACTTTGTCAAGGTTATGCAGCTCAAAGTGGCAGAGCCAGGAATCAGACCTCCGTCTTCTGCCTACAAACCTAGGGCTGTTTCTGGAAACATCACAGCTATCACAAAAGAAAAAGCAGTGGAGTCCCTTCCTTCCTTCCTTCCTCCCCTGCTTCCTTCTTTCCAGGAACATCCCCTACCCTCTCAAGTGCTCACGTGTCCGGGGCAGGAAATCGCGTGATGTGCGCATTGGTGCAGATAACAGAGCCACCACTCCCCAGGCTCTGTGTGTCTTTAGAGGCGTGAGGGGTGCGGGCAGCAGTGCTTGTGCCCAGTGACCCACAGCAGCTTATCCATGGGGTGCCAAGGTGAGGTCTGCTGACGCCCAGGGGGCGGGGTACTTGGTAGGGATTCAAGCAGCACCTGGCTCCACTCCGTGTGTGTTGTACTTGGTGTGTCTGGCTGAGTCTGTTTGGGTCTGTCCTGGTCATCTGAGAATACCCCAAACAGATGGAGTGGCAGGACCTGCCCAGGTGGAGCTTTGAGCCTGGGCTCTTCTCTGAAGTGCACCTGCCTTCCCATCACCTGGACCCACTGTGGTCCTTCCCTACCTCTCTTTTGAACTGTGGCAGCAGCCACTGTCCCTTAGTCTCCTCTCTGGGCTTGTCCTATTCCCTTCCATCTTCTATCCAGCCACCAGGGTGATCAGCTTAAAGCTCGTTTTTTTCAACTTCAGGATAGCACTCAAAATTGTTTGGAAAACTCATGCTTAATGTGTAGGCTGGATCATATCTTCTCCCCTCTTCTCAGGAAACTATCAGTGGAGGAGTCCTATTAGCTTCAGGTCCCTCTCCCTTTCACATGTGTGTGTCTGTCTGTGTCTGTAGGGGGTGGCATCTTGGGGTAAATTTATTGAAATATGAAACATGCATGAGGTGCACAGATCGCTGAGTTTTCACAAGGTGGACGCATCTGTACAAGCATTACCCAATCACCAGAGGTTCCCAGACCCCTCCACTCTCTGCCCGACCCTAACCCCACAAGGCCAACCACTGTCCTGGCTTCTAACATCATAGATTTGTTTTGCCTTTTTTAAAAAAAATGTATATAATGGAACAATATGTATTATTTTGTGTCCGGCCTCTTTTGTTCAACATTCTACTTGCTAACTAGCTATGTATGTTCATATAGTATACACACACACACACACATATATATACACATTATGTGCAGTATTTCTATAAAAGGGTACTTCAAAAAGTTTGTGGAAAATTGGAATTAAAAGATAATATGAATCCTCCCATGAACTTTTTGAAGACTCCTTGTAGGTATGTGTATATATACACATGCACACATGTGTGTGTGAATATATATATATATAAAATTTGTCTCCCCTTTTCTTGATGAA
Source organism: Galeopterus variegatus (assembly GCF_000696425.1). Classification (NCBI taxonomy): domain Eukaryota; kingdom Metazoa; phylum Chordata; class Mammalia; order Dermoptera; family Cynocephalidae; genus Galeopterus; species Galeopterus variegatus. The sequence goes on along the minus strand of NW_007726815.1, from coordinate 130,039 downwards.
ATATTTTAAATCAAAAACCCAAACATTATGTAATTTCATCCTATATTCTTCAGTATGAATCTCTAAACAGCATGGATATTATCTCACACAGCACAATGAATGTCATTATCCCACTTAACAAAATTAAAATTAAAAACAATTCCTGGGTATCATCTAATATCCAGTTCATATTAAACATTTCCAAATCGTGTATTTATAAAAGAAATTCAGATACAGGGGAAGCTCGGAACCCCCATCACTTCTCCGGCCTCCTTCCTTAGCTCGCTCCTCCCTTCGGTGTGTATTAACATCGCCTTTGGAATTCAATCCAAACCCCTTCAGGATCTTCCACAGTAGATGCCCAAGTAGGGCACAAAACTCACAGAACTGTAAGAGTCAGTGGATCCGGACTCCCATCTAGTTTCTGAACCCCTTTACAGAATTCACTTTGCAGCCCCAGACTCTTCTTGAACATCTGTCCAAACTTTTTATGATATTTTCAGGCAGTGCTGAGGTGAAATCTACCTCCTCCAACACCAGCATCCATTCTTAGTCCTAGCCTTCTCCTATGGGCTCATTCCAAGTAGGCCCAGCCCTTTTTCTACAGCGATTATCTTCAGATATTTGAAGACACCTCAAGACCAGTCTCCCCATCCCACCCCAGACTATAAATTTTAGACCATTTCTCTGGTCTCTGTCAGTCCCGTCAATTCACTCCTGCCCTGCATACCCATACTTTCCAGAACCTGGGCCCTTCCTAGGGCTATCTGTCCTGCAACCTCCCCCATTGTCACCTGTCAACATGCTGTCAGATTCCTGAGGCCAATTTCACTGCTACCACCTTCATGGGGACTTTTCTGATGTGTTCCATCTGATATGTTCTCGCTTCTTGCATTGACCAGAGAAGGCTGGTAGCTGCCTTGTGGCACTGATTGTGTTCTGACTTGTTTTAAAGTTATTTAAGAATCTTTCTCATCCCTCACCAGACTCCAAATTCTTTGAACACTGACACTTTCTTATCTGTATCTGTTTTCCTAGAAATATCTAGCAAACTGTAGGTGTTCACAGTATGCGCTCTTTATAAGTTTGCTGGTGAGTTAGTCAGGACACGTTTAGTTGCAAGTGACAGATACTTAACTCAAAGTGGCTTAAGCAGAAAAGGGAATTTCTTGCCATAACTGGAAAGTCCAGGAAAACAGCCACTGGAGGTACAAGGGGTTCAGGTGACCGAACAGTGTCATCAGAAACATGCTGTTCTCCATTGCTTGGCTCTGCTTCCCTCTGGGTTAGCTTTATTCCTAGTAGCCTGCCCCAAGGGGTGGTAAAGAACGTAGTTTCCCATTAAAAAGAGAATGCTTCTTTTCTGAGGGTTCCAGCCAAAGCCTCACATCTGGATTCTCATAAGGCAGTCTTGGGTCGTCTGTACAATCCCAAACCAATCAGTAACTACAGCTAGGGATGTTCTTTTTTGGCCAGGACTGGATTATGTGTACATGTGTCCACCCCTAGAGCTCAAAGATAGGGTCAACCCATGGCACATGGAATGGGGAAATGGAGGTTCCCCCAAAGGAAACTTAGGGTGCTCTCATCAGAAGGGAGATGCCGGGCCAGCCAAATGATAGAGTTCAACAGAGCTAGAAGGAGCCCACCGACAAACACTGGGTGTCTTCTTCCTGGCCTTTCTCTGAGCTCTTCTTGTATTCTCTTTGTGTGACCTTGAGCCCAAGACTTACCTTACCTGAACCTCAGTTTCTTTATCTGGAAAATGGTGCCAGTAATGTGGGCCGTGTCTACCATCTAGGCTATTGAGAGATCATATGAAACACTGTGCAGGTGACCTGTCTGTGTACGCAGAGATGGCTTGTATGTAATGGTTCGATGCTATGCTAATGTGATAGTTCATTAACAATATCTGTACCAAGACTCTGGGGCTAGAAAGCCTGCATTGAAATCCCAGCTCTGTTGCTTTTAGCTCTGGAAACTTGGGGGAGTTTACCTCTCTTGATTTCAGTTTTCCTTATTGTTGAATGGAGATAATAATTGTAACTACCTCATAGGGTGGTTGCAAATATCAGCTGATTTAATATGTACAGCCCAATTAAAATAACATCTGGTAATCTACAAGGTAAGGCCTATAAAAGGTTTTTACAGGTGTCACCATTGTAACTGCCTCACATCCTCACTTTTTTGTGAGTTACTCTATTCTTCTCTGCTAGATTGTAAGCTACCTGAGTGCAGGGCCCATCCAGGCTTCTGGGCTTCTGTTATGCCTTTCCCCACCCCCTTCCCCAATAAATGCTTGGCAAATCTCTGGGGCTGGGCTGATCAGTGCCTGTGAGACCCTGGCAGTGTCCTGGGCCTCTACCATATTAGAAGTGGATAGATGCTTCGGGGTGGAGGGATAGAGGGGTCTGGTCGGGCTGGGGCCTGAATAGCCCCCTCTCCCTTGATTTGCCCAGATCCTGAGGACAGGAGGGTGGCAGAGATGTGTTTCACAGTGAAACCTGAAGCAGACTTGTTTAGATGAAATAGCAGGGCGCAAAAGCTTTGCCTCTTTTAGGACTTCTGTGCTTCCCTTGCCCTATGACAGACCCAACAACATTCAGCCCGGCCTGTCAGAGGCGATGAGGAAGCAGAGGTCTGCAGATGTCAAGGGGCTTGGCCAGCTGGCATAGTCAGCTACAGCATGACTGTTCTTGGAGCTCTGTCTCCCTGTGCCGCCTCTCCTTGTGCAGATCTTGGAACCAGAAGAGAAGTCAGGGAAGCTGTCCTGTTTCTTCTCTCCAGACCTGACAAACATTCCTACTGGGGGTGACCTCTGTTCTGACTCATAAAGATATTTCTGAATAATAGCACTGGTCACTTTATCTCTGGAATGTATCTGGCTTTTAAAAAAACAAAAAACAAAAAAGCTGGTGCGGGGAAGTACCCTCTTCCTGCCTTCTAGGGCAGTGACTCTACTCAGAGTCTCCCATGGGACCTGTGGGGGTGGCCAGAAAGGCCTCATTTGCATATGCTTTCTGAAAGGTCTCACACTAACTTCAGTGTAACTCACAATGTGGTCCAAGGTAACAAAAAGTTTTGTTGTTGCTGTTTGCTTTTTTTTTTTTTTTATTGCGGACAACATACATATACAGTAAAGTTCATGCCATAATCTTAAGGGTAGAGCTTGATGAGTTTTTTACATATGTACAGACACATGTAACCCCCACCCAGATGGAGAACATTCACTTTTAATATTACTATTATGATGCCTCTAGAGTGACAGTTTCTTGACTTCCTTGTCTTAATTGCTTCTCATTGGTGTATATCTCATACATGAAATGGAAATCATGTTGGGTGCATACGCATGTGTCATCTCAGAATACTTAAGTTGGGAGGGTCTCCTCAGGAATTTCAAGGAGGTGATGGGAGACCACAGAAGAGAAAGTCATCTTTGCTTATCCAGCTCTTTCCCCCAGATGTGGTCCCTTTTGATCAGTGGTTCCAGCCTTTTCTCTGCCCCCACACCTGAGGGACACAACACAGCCCTTAATCATTAGTGGCTTAGTGGATCAGTGAAGTTTAAAGAAGGGGGGAGATATGTAGTTTGAAAAAGCTGTGCAGGTTATTCTGAAGTTCACCCCCACTTTGGGTGTGGTGTGAGACTCACTGATTTTATTATATTTCCTCCATGCTGAATGCCATCCATGGTAAGATACCTCATGGGTTTAATAGCTTCTATGCTGGTCAATCCCCATTTGTTGAGTGCCCCTCCCCACCCCCACCAGACCCACTCTCCACCCTTCTTTACCCTCTTCTGTGCCTTGGGAGGCCAACCTCAGTGGACTGCATGGATCACCCCCCCCCCCCCCCCCCCCCCCCCCC
>NW_007726815.1:121600-125840 GCF_000696425.1 Galeopterus variegatus | reverse complement strand
GGGCCCCCCCCCCCCCCCCCCGCCCTTTGGCCAGAGATGGGGCAGGAGGTGGGAGAGATGGGTCTGGTATTTCTTCCCCCAACTCCTCCCCCTGCCCCAGCCCCCTTCATTCAGCACACTATCTCTGGCAGTAGATGCTTCTCTACCTGTAGGATGGTCCCTCTTTCATAGTCCAGACAGTCACTAGGCTCCAATGACACTGTTCTTCCCCTTTTCAACCCCAGGGGTGGTCAAAGTTCCCAGTTGTTACTAGGCTCTAGGTGCCTCAAGTTCCTTAGCTGTCCTTAACACTGCCCACACCTCCATAAGGAACTTCTCGATTAAAGCCTCTTCCTTTGAACCATCTGGGTTGATTTCTGTTTCCTGATGGACCCCTGACTGATTCATAGGTCTTTAGATAAATGGAAACACTTCCATATTAAAGAGTCATCCATTGTAAGGTGCATCTGGCTTTCAGAAATGTTAAAAAAAAATCATCAAAACGTGGTTTATTATAAAGAAATGATGGCAGATTCATTCAGGCATGATGGATAGAGAGGATAGTTGATCACTAAGAAATGGACTTTGCTCCCAACATTCCAAGGTTGGAAACATAAGAAAGGGCAGAGCACTGGGTTTACAGTTAGGTGAGATGGCTTTAAATTCAGGCTCTGGCACCTACAGGCTGGGAAATCTTGAGTAGGCTGCTCTGCCACTCTGTTCCTTGGCCTCCTGCTTGACAATCCAGGGTCACCCTGACTGCTGCCCACATCCCTTGCAGGGATGTAGTGTGTTAGGACAAGTGAGGCCGCGTATGTGAAAGGGCTTCCTAAGCTGTCCAGTGCTCAGCCGTGTGGGCCAGGGCGGCCCAGAGGGAGCAGAGGGAGGGGCCAAACATGGAAACTGGCAAAGGTGGACAGAGAGGTCCCAGAGACCCAGAACGGCAATGAGAAGACAGCCCTACCTTCTTTGCTCCCCAGCTTACCTCCTCCCCTTCCCTCACTTGACATGACCTCTAATGTAAGCTGAATGAAGGTGCTGGGGCTGTTTATTTCTTCAGCAGAAACTCTAAGTGTAGGATAAAGCCATGCACCAGATGAAGGCCAGTAAGAGAGAAACAAAGAAATTCCAGTAGGAGGCAGGTAATGCCATGTCCGGGGTAAGAGAAAGAGCCTGGGGTCAGAGAAGCTCAGCCGCACTCCCAACTAGTCACTAACCCACTAACCAATCTGATTTTCTTCAACTACAACCAGGAAATAATACCCACCTCAAAAACTGGTTGTGAGGATTACATGAGACAACCCCTGTATTCAGCATGATGCCTGACTCTGGTTAAGTGCTCAATAAAGGTGCGCCTCCATTCTTAGCATTCCAGAAAGCCAGAGGACCCTTTCTAGCCGGGTGACCTTGGAATGATATCGCACGGAGAGGACACAACTGGGTTTGAAGGCTGATTCTGTTTGGCGGACACAGTTCGGCCAGGGCACCAGCCAGACCCGGGGAGGCCAGTCCCGTGGCAGCACCAGGGCGCAGCTGCGTGTGTCGGGCGCTCAGAGTACTGAAAGGTGAGGGCAGGCCGCATAACGCAGGCCTCCCGGCGGGCAGAGGGAGCCAGCACAAGCTCTGGAACAGGGGAAGGCCGGGATCAAAGTGCTCTAAGGCAGGCCAGGGCGCACCAAAGGGAGACCAGCGACTTGCATCAGCACAGATTCCGTGATGCTCTGCAGACGTCTCGGGGCTGCTGGGCTTTACGGGAACCCACAAGAAAGGAAAGGACTGGGGAGCGGGCAGGGCGGGGGCGGGCGAGGGCGCGAGGGTGCGCTCTTCGGGCCGCGCGCTCCCGGCGGCGCCTGCCTGGGGCTGGGCGCGCCCGGGATGGCGGAGGCTGCGGAGGAAGCTCCCGCTCCCTTTCCCCCTCCTCCTCCTTCCAGCGTTACTGGAAGGACTGTGTGGGAGAGACCCACAAGCACACGGATTTTCGAGTGCAAGGTGGGGGAGGGCCGGGCCGCCGCTGCTCAAAAGAAAACCAAAAGTGCGTGCGTTCGCGCCGCTCTGACACGCAGTGGCTCCGGGGAGGGCCTTGGGCGCCCCGGCCGCGCCTTCCTTTGCAGCCCCCCGAAACCTCGCTAGGCTGAGAGGCGAGTGGAAAAGTGTCACGATTTCATCTCAAGCGCCCCTCCCGTCCCCACCCCCAGTTTTCTGGGTTTTGCTTCTGCCGCTGGGGAAGAGCTGATCCGTTTTGCGTCAAAGGACTGCATTTACTCAGTCCTGCTGGGAGAGGCGCGTAAACACCCAGACAGTCCAGGACGCAGGGATGAGAAAAAAAAAAAGCCAAGCAACCCAGTGCTGGTGCGCGCGCCCGTCAGCCCCACACCCCTCCTGGCCCGCGGAGTCGGAGACTCTGCCCGACGCGCAGCGGCGGAGGCGCGAGAAGTCGGGCGGGCCGCGCCTGGCCGCGCGCGCTCGCGTCCTTGGGGATGGAGCTCAGGACAGAATGTGTTTTATAGCTGTAAACAATGACCCCGAGTATTGTTTGGGATTACCGTATCTTGGGGCCCTTGGGGCGGCCAGATGCCGCCAGCCGTCCCGGAAACGCCAGCGCTTTATATAGAGCCCCGGGAAAGCTTCGAGTTCCCGGCTCTATTTTTCTTTCTTAACAACACCCCCACCTTACAGATAAGGAAACTGAGGACCGGAACTGTGATGTGTTACGGTGCACAGCGCTTCACGGTCCAGAATGGACTCTCAACAACACATCTTCCCATTCGGTCTTCATAAGGATCCTGTGGGGTACAGATGGCGCTACTTAAGAGTTGGGTAAACTGAAGCTGAGGCAGACCCTTTCCAGAACCTAAGTTCCTTGACTCCTAGTACAGTGCTCCTCCGGTCACACCACATCATATCTGCAGGATTGGAGCTCAAGAGCGAACAAGGGACTTAGAAGATCATCTGTCCCAACCCCTTAATTTTATAGGAGGACACTGAGGCCCAGAGAGGTTAAGGGACTCGCCCAAGATCTCACAGCTCGTAAATAGCATAGCCTGGCGTTCGCACTCCCAGGCCTGTGCTCTTTACCCCGCGCCCCTCCCCGCGAGGTGGGAAGACCCAGGAGTCCGACTACCCGCGCCCCGAACTTCGCTCCAGAACAGCTGAAGACAACACTGGGCACACCCTCTCGCTGGCCTCCCTCTTTCCCTGTTTTTGTTTTGTTTTGTTTTAAATTCTTTAGCAGTCTGGACTTTGCTTATGATGCCGTATTACTCCTATTAGATGAGTCCTAATTGCCCGGTATAGAGGGCGGCCAGAATGTCTTGACTGGTTCATTTCTTCAAGGCTACTCCTAACAATTTAATTGCAGGACAGGAGTTTAAAAGGGGGGGTGGGGGACAGTGGGCAGCACGCCACGGAGAGCAAAATAGGCAGGCCAGCCCCAGGGCCGGCCGCAGGGCGGCGCGGGGACCCTTCGCGCCCAGGGCTCCCGCTGCAACGGGCGGCGCCGCTGAGGGCCAGACGACCGCGCACGGCCGCGCCCTCCCTGCGAGCGGCTCTGCGTGCCGGGCTCCCGGCCTCGCGGTGGCGCCGCACTGAACCGCGGGTCCTGTCTTCAGGACTGGGATTATTTCCTAAAACTCGGAGCCCGGGCTCGCGCCCCTTCCAGCGGCGGGGTGAGAGCAGGGGATGGAGGCCACGGCGCGCTCGGGAGCGAGCGAGGGAATCCCTCCCTCCACGTCACCCGAGAGCGAGGAAACCCGCACTCGCGTCCTCTAACGCAAATGACCATCTTTGGCAACGTGCGCCAATGGAACAGACCAAGGGCGCTGGGCCCGGGGGGTGCGGAACGGCCAGGCCTGCCTCGGCTCCCCGAAACCACGCGGCCCTCCCGCTCCCACCCCGGCCACCGCCTTCCTTCCTCGCGCGGGGTGTGCGGCTGGCGTCAGCGCGGCCGGGAGCGGGGCGCGGGGAGGAGCGCTGCGCCCGCCTCGTCCCCTTCCTCCGGAGCCTCTTCCTCCTCCTCCGCCTCCTCCTCGGCCCCTGCCCCCGCCTCCTCGTGCGCTCCTCCCTGCGAGGTGGAGTCGGGTTGACGTGAGTGAATCCACATGGTATAGGGGCTGGATAATAAAGAGTGTGGAGTTGAACTCGTGCCATTGTAGTGACTCATCTCGGGCAGAGCTCAGGGGCTCCGAGCGAACCAGCGAGCGAGCGGCGCTCGGCAGGGACAGAGAGAGAGGCGCGGACGGGCGAGGCGGGCCCGTCCGGGAGC
>NW_007726815.1:120732-121569 GCF_000696425.1 Galeopterus variegatus | reverse complement strand
CGGGAGCCGGCGCGGGGGAAGGGGTGCAGGTCCGGGCGCCCGAGCGGCGGCGCGGGGAGCGAGCCTCAGCTTGACCCCCACGGGCCGCTGTCCTGCAGGCGCGCTTGGGGCCACGGGGCGGGCGCACGCTGCCTTCTGCTCCTAGTCAAGTGTCTGAGCCGCTCCGAAACTCCGGCGGCGAGTCGGCCACAGGAAGTTTATTCTCGGGCTCCTTTTCGAAAAGGAGGAAATAGAAGTTTCTCCAAGCGGGCAGCCTTTCTTTTCGCCCTTTTGGCCCTGCCCGAGATCGGGGGTCCCCAGAGCTGGCAGGCGAGGCTCGCCGAGCTCCAGTTCTTTTTTGATTTCCAGTTTTTGATCGGGCCGTGTGTCCGGCTGGGCTCCGGCTGCGCGCGGGGGCGGGAGGGCGCGCGCAGGGGAGGGACCGAGGGACGCGCCGACTTTTTAGAGGGAGGGACTGGGTGGACAACTGGTCCCGCGGCGCTCGCGGAGCAGGAAAGAAGTGCCGTGCGAGGCGCTCGGGGGACACTTCCCGGAGTGTCGCCGCTTCCCTGTCAGCGCCCGCCGCCGTGGGAAGCCCGGGAACGAAGACGAGAGCCCGCGGCGCGGCTGGCGGACGAGCGAGCGCGCAGCAGCCGGTGCGCGGCCGCGGCGAGGGCGGGGGAAGAAAAACACCCTGTTTCCTCTCCGGCCCCCACCGCGGATCATGTACCAGGATTATCCCGGGAACTTTGACACCTCGTCCCGGGGCAGCAGCGGCTCTCCTGCGCACGCCGAGTCCTACTCCAGCGGCAGCGGCGGCCAGCAGGGAGGTGCGGGCCCCGGGGGCACCTGGCGGCG
>NW_007726815.1:70571-119732 GCF_000696425.1 Galeopterus variegatus | reverse complement strand
CCAAGAATACCCGCCCCCACCCCCCACCCCCGCGCCTTCTCCTCTCGCTCTGCGGTGGACAGACAAGAAAATCTTCGCACCCACTGGCCCCTCCTGGCATCTAGGGACCCTATTCTTCCGGAGAGCCCCCTCCCTCTCTTCCCCTATTCGCCGTCAGTCTCAGCTCATTTCCAAAAGAGGTTGGGGACTCAAATACGGTTGGGTTCTTAAGAAATGCGGAGTGAGGGTGAGGGTTGCCGCTCTGGGAATCAGGTGCGAAGGTCGGGAAGGAAGAGGCCAACCTTGATTGGCTCCTGCCGCCACCTCGGTGCCTGTCTCCTGTAAGGGTCTGGGGCAGGAGCCTGCAGTGCCCCCGGAGGAGGAGCGTCTTGAGGGTCTGGAGGTACTTGAGGCAAGGAGGCCGGCAGAGAGAAGTAGGAGAAAGGGACATCACTTAGGTCCTGGATGGTTCTGGAAGCAGAAAAACAACTTGTTTCCAAAGCAGACGGACTGGTTTGCACTAGAGGGGTTGTGCGTGCGATATGTGTGTGTTTATAAATACCAGAAGGGTGCTGGTGGGGTGGTGGTACTGGTAGGGCGCCTGCCCTCTGCAGCAGCGCCCCCCCCTCTGTCTTGGGAGGGATCTGGATTAACATACAGGGCCCCCTATAACCTGAAGTCCACCTTGGTCAGCGTCTGTGGAGTCTCTAGCCAAGTTGGCTGCAGCAAGTTGCTCCCCAAGGCGGTGGCCTTGGCCTTTAGAAGTCAGCCAGACAGGAGGGGCTGGGGTGGGCTTCCAGGGAGGGGTGGACTGAGCTGGAAAATATGATGGAAACATGGCCTCTCTCTTGGATCTGAAGCGGGCTACCTTGTTCCAAAGTGATTCCGCATACCTGGTGAGTCCCCAAAACAGCTTCCCTGTGTCTTCCCTCTACCTCCCCTTGGTGCCCCCATAAGCACCGACCGTAGGGAGCCTAGTCTGTGCATTGACGATTCAGTCAATGCACCCTCCATAATGAGCACCAAGGTGATGAGTTCAAAGTTTTACTCAAAAACTTGTTGATTATGTTTGCTTCCCAGCCCACTGGTGGTTTGTATTGAATCAAAACATCATTAGGCAGTGGGTTGGAGTCACTTATACCCATTCTCTCACTCTCCAATTCAACAACCCCCCAAACGCCTATCTCTTTTCAGAATCAGGAAGGGATCTTTTGATTTCTTCTCTGTTCTTTCACTAATGTGTCTATAGCAGCGATCATCGAGATGTCACAATCTCGCTGCCTGGCTTCGCTCAGACTCTGGGGCCTGGAAGTCAGACCGGACATCAGTGCCCCAACTGAATAATCTGTGTCACTAGGGCTTTGAGCCCAGGATGTGAGCGGAGGCAATTCCCTCTTTTGGAAGAAAATCAGACAGGAAACCAGTGCTAGGAAGAAGGAAGAGAACTCAGTCCAGCAGAGTGTAATGGGGCCTCATTACCGAAGCAAAAAGCAGCTGTTGGCTAATTCCTAGCATGCTGTAACACATGAGGATTTTGCAATTAGCAATAACCAGTGCACGGGGTTCTCGCATATATGCCTGACTTTTCGGCTGAGCGGCATGAGTGAGGTGCCTTTCAAACCAAAGCGATTATCAAGGTAATGCCACATTAGACAAGTGTTTTGGTCTGCCTGCTCCTGGGTGGGGGCAGCGGTGGCCGGAGGGGGTGGAGGAGCAGGGAGGGTTTTTCCATCATCGCTCCGACTTTGAGCAAAACTGCTCTGTGGTCCTGGAGACTGACCTTATAGGCTTTGTAACTTCACAAGTCTGTGTTATTACCCCACCCGATCTCCAGGTAACTTTATTACATACCAGATAAAGCCTGTAATCACTTTATTTCTCTCAGCTTCCTTTGCTGGGAGACTTTCCCGGCAGTTAGTCGATGGGCATCTTAATGAACCAGTCAGTGTAAGACGGTTCTCTGGTTTTTCCTTGAGCAAGTGAGTATTATTTTTTCCAGGTCTCTTTGTTTGTGGGGTTCAATATTCCCGATAAATTCGTTGCTGGTTACTCAACCCAGAGCTCTCCTCTCCTCTCTAGCTTCATAAAGCTTGAATGTAACACATGGCCATGGGTTCCATGACTTTGGGGGGGGGGGCAGACAACTCTTTTTTAAATCCTCTGTTCTTGTATATGGCAGGAACTTGAGGTATGAAAAATATTTCCTGTTCCAGTTATAGTTTTAGCCTCAAAGGTTGGTCATTGGTGATTTTGTTTTGTTCGTGCATGCACCTCCCCCTCCTTGGGGTTGTTGTTGTTTTCTCTCTCCTAACTTTCCTAGGAAAACACCTCGCAGATATATGCCCTGCCTGGCTGCTTGACTATTACGGTTTCAGGGCCTGAGCATTACGCAATCCAGCCAGTTACACAAACATGGGTCATTTCATAACTTGTTTTCATCAGCTGGGCCCCCTTTTAATGAAAGAGCAAAACAAAAACAAGACCCAGAACTTTTCCAAGGTTGCTGTTTGTTTCTCAGATAACTTGTGAAAATAAATCAAGGGGGTATTTCCTTTTCGGAGTCAAGAAATACCAGACTAGCTCTCTTCTTCCTTAACCACCCTTTCCCAGCACAGACACACGCATGCGCACACACACAGACACGCACACACGCACACACACAGACACACGCATAAAATTCCCCGGAGTGAACTTTTGCCAACTGTACCAGGCTGGGACATTCCTCACATCAAAGAACTTTTACCAGAAATGACTGTGATTCCCAAGTCTGCCTCAATCATACCTCTCTGGTGCCCCCTATGGGACATATTTAGAAGAACTATCTTGGGAATGTATTTTTCCAGCCTCAGTGTTAACTTGCTTAGTTTTTGGAATTCTTAGGATTTTTTGCTTTTTCATTAGGGACAAATAAATGCCTATATTTAACAGTGGTTAACTAGGAAATGCTTGGCTTCAAAATGAGTTCATTTTTTTAAATTTAAGTTTTGTTCTAAATAAAACCTGGTTGAAAAAGGAGTGCTTTTTTTCTTTCCCTGTTTTGATGTCTGTTCATTAGGGTGCCAGCACAATGTTTTTAAATTCCCAAGTCTTGATTTTTTTTTGATGTGTTTGTATTAGGAGGGGGGCGCTATTCAGAACTGGTGGGAAGGTGGGAGGTGTACGTTAGGGGTGCTTTTTTTTTTTTTTTTTTTTGCCTTGATCTTACAGATGTTGTAAATTAGAATCAAACAAAATGTTGTCCCAGGAATTTGTCTGTTCCACTGATTCTTGGTGTGTAAGTCACTTCACTTTTTTATCAAAGTGAGTGGGGTGAATAGCAGTCATATATTGTCTGAATGGCAGTTGAATTTTCCACAGATGTTGTAAATTAGAATCAAACAAAATGTTGTCCCAGGAATTTGTCTGTTCCACTGATTCTTGGTGTGTAAGTCACTTCACTTTTTTATCAAAGTGAGTGGGGTGAATAGCAGTCATATATTGTCTGAATGGCAGTTGAATTTTCCTATCCAAAACACTGAGTGCATTTCCATTACTGTATTACTGCCTATCACATTATTCAAGGTGAGTGTATAATTAGGAGACTTAATTTTTTTTCTTTCTTATCATAATACAAACACACCAGAACTTGTACATCCAAATTACTGTTGTCCCCTTCATCATTTTTCCTTCAGGAGACGAAATGCTTATTTGAATGCTGTGGCTATTGGTCAGACTCAGAAAGGTTTTGCAGTGCTCCTCTTTTGGAATGGGTTTCAGCAAATTCTTCTGAAAATCCTCCCTACTAACAAATCCTTGTCCTTTGAAAGGTGGATTTGTTATTTGGAAATTATCAAAAGATCTTTGGAACCGAATCTGACTTACAAAGTCTGAATGATCAGGCTGGGTCCAAAATAGAATGTGACCCCAAGTCCTGTAGGTCTCAATCTTAGGAGCCTGGGAGAACACTTCCCACGACAAAGCACACCAAAGCAGGCACCTTTGGTGACAGCGCCCTTGCCATCTGTACTTTGGGTTTTTTCCCTGCATTAAATAGAAATAAAAACACTGGTTTTGAGACTTAGGGAAACTCACCCTCTGCTCTATTTGTGGAAAGAAAGAAAAAAGAAATAGCATCATTACTTTGTCTCATCACAAATAGCATCATTACGTATGCCTCATCCATGCTGTATGTGGTATCTTTTGGTGGCCACATTTCAAAATGATGGCAGCTGCCCTGACTCAGGCAAATATATCTGTGCCAAACCCCTGGCCCACCACCATCTCTCAGCTTGTCATATGGCACTAAGACCTCACCTGGCTCACCCTCCTGTGGCTCTGAGGGAAGAGAAGATGACACGACCTTCCCATTAAGTGCAGAGCTCTGAGGATTGTTGTGGTACAAAAGGGGTCCACAGAAGAGTGGGGCGAATGCTCCAGTGTTCTGGGGTGGACCTTCTAGCCAAAAGGGCCCTGGGAAGAAAGAAACCGGGGAGCCCGGGGATAACTTGGCATCAGTCACTGTCTTCTTTTCCTTGCCTTTTCTTTTCCTCCCTGCTTTTCTTCACCCTGGCAGTGAGGTGGAGGAGGACAGAGTGGTTCTTTCAAGTGAAGCTGGGATGGAGAAGAGGCTGACGAGAGACGAGTCACCTGAGATACATTTGTGTACTGTAAAACTCTAGGAAATCATGAGTTATTAGCAGTAATTTCCATTGTGACATAAGTGGCATTTCCTCAGAGAGAAATGAAAAGTCAGAGGTCAAAGTGATATCCAATGCAGAATCTGTGAAGACTGGCGAATTCCATATAGAAGACTTTGGAGACCATCCTGAGCTCAGTAAAAGTATACAGCAGTTGTATCAAACTGTACCTCAATGGGGATATCATGGAAAGTAAGAGGGAGCATTTGCACTTACCCTTTTCTCTTACCCTGAGCAAATCTGGGATGTTGGAATTTTCCATTTAGATTCTTAGGAATCTAAAAAAGGGGCTCCTAGCAGAAAAAAATCCAGACCCTTCCTAGACATACACGATCATACCTGCCTGCCATGAGGCAGGTCAGAGAGTCCACAGGGGTTCGTGGTTTGAATGCTTGGTGGGTCAGACAAGAATTACTCTGATGGAGAAATACCTAGCTGAGGGGATGGACCAAGAACACCACCCCTGACTTCCATCTCGAATTTATCCAGCTCAGGAGTCTCTGGGATAAGCCTTCTGCCCTGTCCAGGCCTGTGGGAAATGGGTGTCCAAACCCTAGTTCTGAGACTCGTTAGCAAAAAGCTATAGGTGTGACCCTTATTTCTGAATTCAAGGCCCTGCTGTAGAGTCCCAAAAGGCTATTTTCCCAAATCAGCAACTGCTGGGTTGAGGGACTTCCTTGACCTGCTGAAGTTGGGTGGCCCTAGAGGCCCTGTGTTCCCAGCCGTCTTTCTTACTGGCAGTGGGAGGAGCACTCATACTGAGCAGACCATGGCACCCTTGGCACAGGGTGCTGCAGGGTAATGGAGGTGTCCATGCCCAAAGACCCACAACAGGGCTTGTAAGGGCATGAACTTCGGCTCAGGGTCTAGAGATTCAAGCCCAGGACTGAAAGCCCATCCTCTTGGCTCCCTGGATGAGAGGAATATCTCAGTTCTGATTTTTTGCTCTCTCATTTCTCTCTGTTCTTTTCCTTCCAACCTGAGCATAGGTGATGAGAATGATCCTCTAGGCAGGAGTCAGCAAACAGTGGCCTGAGTATCTTTGTAAGTAAGTTTAATGGAACACAGACATACCTATTTGTTTACATATCATCTATGGCTGCTTTCACACTGCAGTGGCAGAGTTGAGTAGCAACAGAGACCATATGGCCCACAAAGCCTAAAATATTTGCTATTTGGCCCTTTACAGCAAAAGTTTGCTAAACTCTGCTCAAGGAGGTCGATAGGACCACTTTGTCCTTTTATAGGCATTCATGCCCATCCAGAAGTTGATAGGGTGACACAGTTAAATAAAGTATTTAGAAGTTTTGCCAGACTGGAATGCCACCCAGCCATCCAGCATCTTCAATCCTGTCCTAGAGAAGCTTCCTAGGGGGCCGAAGAGGGGTCCTGGGTTACCTCTCTCCATCCCCTCACTCCCAATACACACCTGGTACTGCAGCAAGGCTACAACTTCCTGAATGCCTGAAGCTGGGAAACTCTATCTTGGTTTCTGCTTATTGTTAACTTGTTCTTAGAAAACCATGATTTATGCCCAGTGTGACATTTGGCTAATTCTTGGGTCTGTTGGCCTAAAAGAATGCAGGCTAACTTCTGGGACCACAAACTCCTCTTCTCTCCTATCCCAGTGTTGCTTTCTGAATAACATGTTTGGAGTTGAGACAAGATGCATCTTCCAGATCTAACTGAAACTTTTGTGTGTCTCCCAGAGAGGCTGCTCTTGGAGACAAAAGCCTTTTTTATCAGAGTCCCAGTCCCCTCTGGGGATGGGACATTGTTTTCCTTGCAGTTTGCAGCCAGTGTATTATCCAGATGGCTTTACCTCCTGTCTGAAACAAGGTGTGCATGCGTTACAGAGGCAGTCATTACCTCCTGCCTGGTTTTTATTACCGTCTTGTTTTGTCTAGACCAAGCCATTGCTGCAAGGAATCTGGCTGATGTATACTGGAGAACATATTCTGTAGACCTGCCATCCGCAGAGCAGGTGGACTGGAGGACCCTAAAGGGGCTGAGAGGGATCCACTTATTCCTGAGGGATCTTAGTCTCCAAGCTTTGCTTCAGGTTTTTTGCTTGCTTTCCCTGGCCTAAACACTGGAGCACTTTTGTTTGCTGGAAGGAGGAGTGAATTTCTTGGGTGCTTTCCTGAAAGAAAGGCTGACAGCTCCCCCATGGAGGTGGGGGTCCCATTAAACCATTGTACTGGATGCCTCGGGTATTCTTCAAACCTACAATCTGACTTGGGGAGAGAAATGGAATTAAAAATTGGGTGCTTCCCAGGAGTGGGAAACTGACAATTCTCCCTGGAGCCACCCTGCACAGAGTACAGACACATGGTGATGATGGCAGTGGTGATGACGACACCAGCTCCCATTTGTTTGGGGCAGTGTTTCTCAACCCTGGCTGCATGTTAGAATCTCCTTGAGAGTTTTAAAAAATACTTTTATCAGATCCCCACTGCAAACCAATTATTTTAGAACTCTAATGGCGAGGCTCCAACATTGGTATTTTTTACAAGCTCCTCAGAATGTTCTTGAGCAGCCAGGGTTGAGAACCACAGTGTGCTTATAGCCTGTGATCATAAGTAGCTTCTTATTTAATCCTCATGACAGACGGGGAGTTTGGTGTTCGCATCCCCTTCCATCCACGGGATTGAGTCCTCAGAGATTTGCCCAGGGCAGAGCACTCAGGGTGGGCCAAGCCTCAGGGCCCGCTCGCCGCCCTCCCACCCCGCAGCCCCAGCCAACCCACCATCTGGGACTTCTGCCTGCGCTTCTCACATGCTGTGTCCCCTCACAGCCCAGCCCCGTTTTCTTCCTTGAAGATCAGTTCCTGCTCAGATCCTTCCTTGTTGGCTGCTGCCATCCCTCCTTCACACCCACCCATACACACCTGCTTCTTTTCCGTCAGCTCCTGATAAGCCCAGGTGTCTTTGCCTTCAGATGCGCAACTTTGAATCCATTGCTCTGGGCAGCTCCCCTCACAGAATCCCAGAATCTACTGCACTGGGTAGCATTCCTCACGGAACCCCAGAATCCACTGCACTGGGTAGCATTCCTCACGGAGCCCCAGAATCCACTGCATTGGGTAGCATTCCTCACGCAACCCCAGAATCCACCGCACTGGGTAGCATTCCTCACGGAACCCCAGAATCCACTGCACTGGGTAACTTTCCTCACGAGATCCCAGAATCCATTAAGCTGAGCAGCTTTCTTTACTGAATGCCCTTGGCTTGGGGCCCCGGGGCAGTCTGGGAGGTGAAGTAGCCACATTCCACCACCCAGACTGGGACCAGGCGGGTGGCAGGGGGCTGGGCTAGGAAAGGTCTCCAGCTCTGTCAGTTACAGCGAGCTAAGCTTCATTTTATTTACACAGCAGGAACCCAGAGGTTGTCACCATAGGCAAAGATGGTGGTGGTGGCAGCTGCCATTGCTGCTAATGCTTCTAATCCTGGTTGGTCTGATCGGACCAGGATAGGGGGATAATATAGCATCCACGCTAGTCATAGTGGGATTTCAATTGGGGCAAACAGAACTGTGAGAGGGAATGTCTGTGGGGACCCTTGGCAGGGATGACCCAAGGCTCTGAGCGCAGTGGGGGTGGATACCAGAACTGGGAGCCAGATTTCAAGGAAGAGAGAAGCAATGCTAAGAAGCTTGGGTGGCACCGTGTTTGAGAGCTTTGGCCTCTTTGTCAGGCTGAACTGGGTTTGGATCCTAACCCCACCGCTTATTAGCAATGTGGCCTTGATAAATTACTTGTTCCCTCTAAGACTAAATTTCTGCCTCTGCATTGGAGATAATGGTCGTTCTTACCTCAGAGGGAGGATTAATGAGATCATCTAGGTGAGATACTAATGTGTCTGTCATTTAGTAAGCACTCAGTGAATGTTAAGCTATTATTACTGTTGTTGTGTCATCCACCTGGTTAGGGAAGAAACTTTTTGGAGAGCATTTGTAGATATATAGCAATTATCTGAGGATGAGGGTTCACCTGCGTTCTGTTAGGGGGGGGTTTCCCTTGAAAAGCTGGAAGTGGGAGGACCTTCCCTTGGAGAAAGGTCAAGTCCAACTGCTGAGAAGCACAGCCCATTTTAGTTTTTGTAGTCTGTCGTTGTCTTATATTTTTAATAGAATGTTCCAGAGAGCTCTGCAGCATGGCCTAGGCACAAATTAAGAGATGGAGAGAGAACTCTGAACTAGCAGCACCAGAATTTCCCACAGACACATTTGTGAACACAGATAGGTATGTAGATAGGTAGAGAGATGGACACACGTCTGCCCCAATTAAGATGCTGGTGAAGGGAGAGGAGGAGGGAAAAGGACGGCAAGGGGAAATCTGGCTGCAAATGCCACCACTTTTTCCATCTCAGAGGTTGGAGGACACCTTTCCATGGACCTGGCCTTGCTCTGATGGGGTCATAGCCTCATCCTGAAGCTCTTTGGAAAGTGACAAAAGCAGACCCAATATGCTTCTTGGTGGTCTTTGTTGCTCCAAAGCTGCTGGTTTGCAAATTTCTTCAGGGTGTCCTGAGCCAGTACCCTGGGGAATGATTGGCAGGTGACTCAGAGGCTTGGGAGCTCCAGGTGCCCCATCCTGTGGATGCGCATTCTGAAGGGCCTAAGGGAAGGCCTGCTGAGTGTGAGCAGCCAGGGACTAGTCTCTCCTACAAGTCACTTGGGATATGAGAGTGTCCTCACTGAACCACCTGGGGATAGAGTTCTCAGTCCCCTGCTCTCTGCTGGTTTTTGCCTCTTGGCTCTGTTTGTGTTGTTCTGCTCTGTATTTATCGGCTTGATTGTATTTTTCTCCTCATTTCAGAAATTCCGGGTAGATATGCCTGGCTCAGGCAGTGCCTTTATCCCTACCATCAACGCAATCACGACCAGCCAGGACCTGCAGTGGATGGTGCAGCCCACGGTGATCACCTCCATGTCCAACCCATACCCCCGCTCGCACCCCTACAGCCCTCTGCCGGGCTTGGCCTCTGTCCCTGGGCACATGGCACTCCCGAGACCTGGCGTGATCAAGACCATTGGCACCACAGTGGGCCGCAGGAGGAGAGATGAGCAGGTACAACTCAGACCAGCAGAAAGGGGCCACATCAGGGACTTTGGGGGCCTCATAAGCACAGGATGTTGATCTGCAGATGGGTGGGGAGCAGGGTTAGTGTTCTGGGAGTGCTGGGGAGATGAGGGAGCTGGGGACGAGGAGCACATCCTCCTCCTCATTAGAGGCAGTGCTAGAGACCCAAGAGTCAGGCCTGGCTCTCTTTCTCCTATATCCCTTAGAACTTCTGAGTGTCAGTTTTCTCAGCCACAAAATGAGGATAATGGCCCTGCCAGCCAGGACTTGCTGCTGCTCCAGTGAGATCGTGTGTGGGAAAGCACGTGTGATTGGTGAGGTGTTAGCCAGTGGGAAGCACTGTTGGGACCTGCTGACAGCAGTGTCCTTCTCTGCTCCCAGGACAAGCAGCCAATGAACCCCGGCTGTGAGCTTTTTTGGATTAGCCCTTAGCTGTCTCCCACGGGCTGGTGCAGGCCAGGCACCCAGCAGACCTAAAGGGTCAGACTCTAGGCCGATACTGCCCACATGACCTTCTGTGCCTCCTCAGTGCCCCAGGCTTCCAACTCGAAGCAGGAGCCCATCTCACTGGCCTAGAATATGTGTTCCAGAAGTGCAGTGACTCTGGGCCTTAGTCTGTTCAGCAGCTTTAGCTGACGGGGGAGGTCGAGAGGAAGGTAGATCTGTGCCTTTCTTTCCTCAAGGGGCTCATCTTTGAGAGGCAGTTCACCTGGCTGGGAGGGGAGCCAGAAAATGGTGAGGCCTCTGCTATTTAGGCAGCATCTACCCAATTTACAAAAGACCCATTGCCTATATTAATAGTGAGCCAAGGCAGCGCTGACCCTGGTCCCAGAGAGAGAGATCACAATCATGCCTAATTCCAGGAAGCAGAGAATGAGGCCTTAAAAGAGCCTCATCTGTCTGCCTTCACAGATGATACAGCCAAGGCCCAGACATACCTGCTGGGGTGACTTGGCAAGTGAATGGGAAAGTCTGGACTAGAACCCAGTTCCCTGGACTCCCTGTGCAGTGCTCTTTCTACAAGGCATGCCACCAAGAGCCCAGGCAAGGGAAAATACGTTAGCAGTGGAGTCCCTGTTTCAAATGAGATGTTATCCTGGGGAACTCCAGTTACTATATTGGATCTCCTCCCCATTTCAACTGTTGCCCATCTCCACTCTGGGACCCCCAGGGTCCACGTTCCAATATGAGGAGCTTTAAAACATGGTTTTGTGGACAATGTAGATAGTGGTGGCTCTGGTGCCAGTTGTCCCCAGGATAGGGGATCAACACTCCAAGGAACTGGAAGCTCTCTCAGGAGCCCTGCTCCTCTGAGGACAAAGCTGGGCCTTGCGTCCACTACACGTTGGTTGGTTAGTGGTGGGACTGTTTGTGCAGGGCCACGTGGGGAGGTCTGTTTAATGGACACTCATAGACAGAGCTCACAGTTGCATGTTGGGCTTCTGTTGGGGCAAGTGGCCAATATTACGCTCACGGTTGCTTTCCATAATTGCAATTGTAAATATTGCAGTAGCAGTGATCATAATGTTCTTTATAAATATGCTTCCTCCAGGGAATCCAAGGTACAGAGCTTTGTAGTCACTGATGAATATTGTCCCAGGATGGAAGTGACCCCTGAGTGAGAGCCAGGCTTGGGAGGGACTCTTTTGGGCTAACAGGATGACAAAGCAAGATGTGCTGAACATTCGTTACTTTCTCTGGGCCTACCTCACACCAGATTTCAAAGTTCCTATCTGGAAGGGACTTTGGAAACCATCTTTTCTAATTTTCCCTCTGTGCCCATTTTATGGATAAAGGAATTGAGGCCCAGAAGGAAGGGTCCTGTCCAGATTCACAGTGAAGTTAGTAGCACAGCCAGGAGGGGGAAACACCTCTTTTGACATTCAGCCCTGTACTTTTCCCACCACACCACCTAGGCGTGCCCTAAGACAATCTGTCTGGAGAATTTCCTTCCTTTTTTGAGAGGGAGGGAGAGAACAAGGAGCATTTTATCTCATATCAGTTAGGAGTTCAGACAGTCGTCCTGCAGCTTTGAGGAAACCTGGGCAGTAGCGTCCTAGAGCCTCGGCCATTTGGATTCCTAGCCCTAGGGTCTTTCCTCTGAAGCTGACTTCCACCTTCCCCAACCTCCCCCTGGAGGAGGAGCCTGTTACAAGGAGCCAGCCTTAGTTTTTCATACCTCCTCTGGCCCTGCCTGGAGGCTCCCTGTGAGCCCAGGGGCAGTGACTGTGAGGCGGCCAGCAGGGAGGGTGTGTGTGGCTTGTGGGTGGTACATGGGGTGCTGACATACTCAAGCTGTCACCTTGTTGATCTCACCACCCCTGAACACTTCCTATGTCAACAGAGTTCATAAGTTGCCCCATAGCTCACCAGATAGGGGAGAGACTTCTAGGCCAATCAGGAGGCCAAAAGTTGTCCAAAACAGCCAAGGTAGCAGGGAGGTTTGAATGGATCAAAGCCAGCCCTCTCTCTTTTCTGTCCCAAATCAATGAGGGATCTGGGGGCTTGCTGGGCCTTAGGGGAAGCCTACACTCCGACTGCAGCAGGGCCATAGATGCTCTTGGTAACTCTGTTGGGCTCAGGTCAAGCTCTTTTGGGCTTTAGGAACAGCAAGTATTCAACTAGCTTCATGAACTCAGCTGGTCTATGGGGTCACCTCAGTGTAGACAGGCATGGAATTGTCCTCTCTGATGCTGTGCCCTGCTTTGCTGTTTAGGGCATCACAGCAACAGACCTCCAGGGCTGCAGGGAACATCCTGGGACTCTGACCTGGGCCCGGGCAGGAGAGTGACTCTCCCTCAATAGGGTGGCCAGCAGTTGAGGCAACTTCCCTCTATGGAGCAGCTTCTCTCCCTTCCCCCAAAAGTGGCTTCAGCTTTTACCCCAGGTGTCCTCGAGGGCAGGAACCTTCTAAGTCCCCGTGTAGCATTGGACACATAGTAGGTGTTCAGTCAATGTCTGACAGCTGAGTGGGATGGTCTTTACTTTTGCATTGCTTTCTGCTTTGGCCCACAGCCATCTCCTGTGTCACCTCTTTCTGAGAGGGGCATTGAGGTCACAGCTCTGGAAGGGCTGTATGTACACAGAGCAGTGACCCTGCTTAGTGGAGCAGAGTTCTTGCCCTCTGGTATGAGTTATGAGTCCCTGACCTCTGCATTGTAAGGAGCTAGATCATATGCCCTTTGCAGGTGGATCTTTCTTTCTTTGGTTCACAGATAGTCTCAAGCCTCTAGAATGGTGTCTGGCACATAGAAGGTGTTCATTTGTTGAATGAGTGGATATAGTGGGCAGCAAGATTGCCTAGTACTGTGCCAGGCACACTGGGGAGTTCTTGGGGTGAATTGTGAGCAGCTGGCATTCCAGGGTTGGCAGAGGAAATGGGGAGTGGAGTGGCACCCTTGGCCCTCTTGCTGGCAACAGAACATACCCAGGGTGGTTCTTACCTGTGTGGGGACTCCAGGCCCAACTACTTAACCAAATGGGGATAATGAGGCTTGCATAGCAGGCAGAGTGATGGGGAGGAGTAATTAGCCACGGTTTGGAGGTGGGTGGGGCCGGGCCTGGCTGGCGGGAGGGGACTGTCTTGGGGAAGCATTCCAGCTGCTGCTTTCTGGCCTGGGTGCTGAATAAGGGCTGATATGACAAATGTTGTCATCATGCCTGGGCCAGTGAGTCTCTGGCCCATTGCTGCCCTGTTCTCTCTTTAAACATGGGACATCACCTTCCAGGGCAGATTGAGCTCAAAGTGCCCTCCTAGGCAGCCCAACAGTAGAGAGCTGCATGTCCTGGGACCCCTGGCCAGGCCACTCTCCTTTTGCCCTCCTTCCTTCTCCCTCCAGAAGCGCTTCTTGCTTTACTTAAAAATACATCTTTTAAAAAACGCCGAGAACGATTTACCCCCTTTTAATCATGATCCTTGACCTTGGCCTCTAGCTGTCTCCTGAAGAGGAAGAGAAGCGTCGAATCCGGAGGGAGAGGAACAAGCTGGCTGCAGCCAAGTGCCGGAACCGACGCCGGGAGCTGACGGAGAAGCTGCAGGCGGTGAGGAGCTCTGCGTGGGGGGAGCACTTCTGGGTGGGCCGGAGCGAGAGCCCCAGGGCTCCTGGCCCTCCCAGCCCTCTCCTTGCTCACAGTGCCCCACAGATGAGTCAGCGGAGATAGAACATTCCTTCTTTCTAGCGCACTGGTCAGCACTATGCTGATTGGAAAAAAGAGAGAGAGGGAGGGAGCTGGCCTTTGGCACCAGCCTGGGCCCAGAGAGAGCTGGGCACCCTTCTTGGGCATAGCACCTTTTTTTACTCAGTGCCTGTGTGTTCCCTGCTTTCAGACTTGCTGGGGCTCCTGGGTGAGAGATGGCAGAGGGTGTTGGTATTGCCAGTCCCTGGGAGCCAGGGCAGGTCCATACCTGCCCCCTCCAGGGCTACTTCCCAGGGTTCCAGCTGCCTCCATGCCTACTGCCAGCAGGAGTACCCCAGCCTGGCTTAATCATTCTGGTTTGGGTGGGGGTTGGGTTCCTGATTGACATGGGTCACGTGCCAGCTGAGTTGTATTTTCTTGAGGTTTTCTCACATCCTTCATGGGCAGGAGAGTTCCCTCTATCATGAGCCTGGAGCCGCTTGGTACCTCATCTGCCCTTGTGAGTCACTCTCTCATGCTGCCTAATTGCCCAGACCTGGGGGCCCACGGGCCTGCCCTTCCCTCTCGTAAGCGTGATCTGACCAACTTCACGTAACTCCCTCCAGGAAGGGCCCTGTGCCTTGTGGAGGAAGCCCAAAGCCAGGGCCAACTCTCTGGGGTGGAATGTTTTCCAAGTGAGGAGATGAGAAACTGTTGGTGATCCTCACAATGACGGGCCAAGATGGGGCTTTGGAAAATATCCCATCACTTTATTTAATGCTCCCAGGTACCATCCACCTGCTTCAGTTTCCCTTGTCCATCCTGCAGCCTTCACTCTTGGGTGTTGCATGTGCACTGCATGAATTCTGTGATGCCAGTAATAACCACCGCCATGGAGGTGTGAGCCAGGGAGGATGGGGGCAGTTCTCCATCCCCGAGTGAGGCAGATCCACATGTGCTCAGCGCTCCACTCCACAGAGAGAGCCCTTGCCACTGCTGACCTTTCCCTGGTCTGGCACTTCGAGGAGCCTACCTGGGCACTCCTTGCCACCAGCCCAGGACAGCCCGCCCCTCCGAGGTCCTTCGACTTTCCTCCCCTCCTCCCAGGAGCCACACACCCTACTCCCCCACCACCCCCGCCCCTGCCCCAGCCACCCAGGTCCCTGAGCCACATCCTCCACAGGAAGCCTCTGGTAAGCTCATGACGTTCGTCAGACCCTTGAGACAGATGGAAACTTTTTTTCACTCCGGAATATGCTGTACTCTGCTTGATGAAGTTCTTGCCCGTATCTCCTCATTTGTGAACGGGAATCCGTGTTAGGGAAAAAAGGGGCGGGGGAGGCTGGTGACACACACCTTTTCCTCTCCCACGGCTGCTCCCTCCACGTGCATTTGCACACTGCTGCTTCTTTGGCTTCTTGTGAGATGAGGGGGCTGAGGACCTTGCAGGGTGACCCTGGCATCCTCTCAGGCTGTTAGGTTCCTCCTCTGTCAAGCACAGTGGCTGAACTGAATGTTCTCCGAGGTCTCTGGGAGTCCAGAAACACACGCTTCAGAAACTGGAGCACAAAAAGGGAGGGGGGGGCTGGGGTGATCCAGCAGGGTCGGATGGGCACTTATCACAAGCCAGGCACTGTCCTAGGCCCTGGGGATACAGGACCACACACGACAAAGTCTTCACTCTCATGCAGCTTGGGGTTCAGTGTTCATGTGTCCACCCATGGGCCAGCCTGGGGCTGAGGAGGCAGAGAAGGGGTATTGGGTGGAGCTGTGTTCTGTTCTCCCTCCTCTGTGCACATCTCTATTACTCACCCCCTCAGGGGCCCCCAGGGGCAGTCCAGGCACCGAGGCAGTAGAGCAGAGTAGCACATGGACTCTGGAGTCAAATACATTGGGGTTCAAGTCTGGGCCACCCTACCTGCCAGCTCTGTAACTTTGGGCAAATTACTAAACCTCTCTGAACCTCTCTTTCCTCATCTGCAAAATGGGTTGATGATAACATCTGTTTTCAAAAACTGTTGGAGGATTGATGAGATAATCTATGAAATGCTTAACACAGTGTCTGGCACAAAGTAAGCCCTCAGTTATGTGAGCTACAATTGTTATTTCACCCCTCCTCCAAGCTGATGTTCCTCCAAATAAAAGGAATCTTGAGACTCCAGGTGACCCAGAACGAGTGGGGTCTGTGACCACGTGTGTGAGCTGGCTGCTCTCACAGTTACCCAAGGACATGGCTGGTTTTCTCTTTCTAATCTGGGTTGGAACTGCCCTGCCACCAGGTCCCTGGGAGGTAGCTGCCCCTCACATCCCTCTCTTTTTCCTGCAGGAGACAGAGGAGCTGGAAGAGGAGAAGTCAGGGCTGCAGAAAGAGATTGCTGAGCTGCAGAAGGAGAAGGAGAAGCTGGAGTTCATGTTGGTGGCCCACGGCCCCGTGTGCAAGATCAGCCCCGAGGAGCGCCGATCGCCTCCAGCTCCTGGGCTGCAGCCCATGCGCAGTGGGGGTGGCCTGGTGGGTGCCGTGGTCGTGAAACAGGAGCCCCTGGAAGAGGACAGCCCCTCATCCTCATCGGCAGGGCTGGACAAGGCCCAGCGCTCCGTCATCAAGCCCATCAGCATTGCTGGGGGCTTCTATGGGGAGGAGCCCCTGCACACCCCCATCGTGGTGACCTCCACGCCTGCCATCACTCCGGGCACCTCGAACCTCGTCTTCACCTATCCCAGTGTCCTGGAGCAGGAGTCGCCTGCATCACCCTCCGAGTCCTGCTCCAAGGCTCACCGCAGAAGCAGTAGCAGTGGAGACCAGTCATCAGACTCTTTGAACTCCCCCACTCTGCTGGCTCTGTAACCCAGAGCACCTCTCCTCCCAGCTCTGGAGGAGGCCCTCGGCACTGCCTCCTTCCCAGGGACCAGCACCTTCAAGCACTCCAGGACCACAAGGCAAGAGGGACACCCTGCCAGCGAGCTTCCTGGCTCTGGCGGACCCAGGTGGAACTTGGGCTGATCTCTTGGAAGCCACGGAAACTCCCTCATTCATCTTGCAAGCAAATCCTGTTTCTTGAAAAGCCTTGGAGTACTTGGTTTGGTGGACTTGGACATCTCTCTGGCTTCTGAAGAGCCTGAAGCTGACCTGGACCGTTCCTGTCCCCTTATTACGATATTGTCTCTGGAGTGATGGTGTCCTTCCCCACCCCACCAAGCATGCTCAGTGCCTTTTGGTTTCACCTTCTCTCGACTTGCCCCGTCCCTCCCCGAGTGTCAATTTCGATCCCTCTTGGTTTTTAGCAGATTTGCCATGACATTTCATCTGGGTGGCCTGAATATTAAAGCTCTTCATTTCTGGAGATGGGGCAGCAGATGACTCTTCTGCTGGGGCTGACTTGTCCAGAAGGGGACAGTCAGAGTGCAATACAGAACCTTCCCTACCCTTCCGCTCCCCAGTGCACCACCATCTCCAGAACTACCAGCAGGGCCTCCTGAGCTCTCGAGGAGATGCTACCTTCACTGGAGGCTCAGAGGACCCTTCCTCCCCACCCTTGGAGACGGCTTTTGGAGGAGCGGCTTGGCCAGAAGACAGGGTGTGAGTGAGACAGCCGGGGCACAGGATGGGTTTGCCAAACGCCTAATTACCAGGCCAGAAATAGTGCCAACAAAGCCACACAGGTGTCCTACCCAGCTTCCCTTCAGCCAGTGTCTTGAGCAGGGCGTCTCCTGTAATTACTGCCTTGCCATTCTGCCCCTGGACCCTTCTCTCCAGACCAGAGAGGCGTCTCTCCCTAGGAACCACACATCACTCCATGTCCTGGTTGGGCTCCACCCTTCCCCCACCTGGCTCTCAGAGTGACGCCACCCACCGTGATTTAATGAGCGTGAGCCTGGACCCTCCCCAGCTTGCTGCCAGGTGGCCCCTCCCCACGCCTCAGAGGAGCATCTGCAGTGGATGTGGATGGGAAGGCAGGAGAGGGAGGGGGAGGCAGTCACTGGCTGGTGTTTGCAGCGGCAGCCGCCGCCCCTGAGCCTGCCTGCCCTCCCGGGCTGCTTGCTTCTCAGTGAGGCGCTGGGCCTTTCCTGCGCTCTGTGGTCATCTGCCACCCGATGCATCAAGTGCTTTCTCTTGTCCACTCCCCTGCCCCCACCCTGGTGTGTTCTTCTGGCCGGGTCAGCAAGCTGTGAACAGCCGGCTGAGCTGTGGCTGTGGCTTACGCGCCATTCCTGGTTGTCGGTCAGATCCTTCCGGCTGCTGAAATCAGAGCTAGGATGTGTTGCTTCCCCCTGCACAGAGCTGTCCCCTTCCCACGGAGGTGGGGGGTGGAGAAGGGGTCATTCTGGCCTCCAGCAAGAACACAGCTCAGTGGAGTCCATGTCTCTCACCCTCTGTGCCCTTTCTCCCCAGGGCCCAGCTCCTTCTGAGCTTTCTGTCAAGTAGGGCCTTGGTAGGGTGTCCTGGGAGCAGCTCTGGTCACACCTGGCCTCTGCTGAGATAGTACTCTGAGGGAGACTCCACTATTGGTGATTCAGCTCTAGAGATCATTGTGTGCTCATTTTAAATGATAAATTTCCAAGTTCGACTCTGGAGAGAGTAGTGACACACATCTGTTCCTTCACACACCAAGACCACACGTGCTGGTTATTATTTAATGTCCGTTACACACTGACATGTACTAGACACTCAGAATGAAACAGACTGTGCTTAAACAGCCCGGTAGGACTGGAAGTAACGTATACCAGGATAGGCCACACAGACAGAGGAGATTAAAAGAAAAAGATTTTGTTCAAAAAACCTTTAAAAATGTTATTTCCCACATTCTTTGGCTATAATGCTGGCTTCCCGGTTCCCCAGGGGCTCTTGGAGAGGTGCTCCTAAGAAGATCGGGCAATTGAGTTTCTGGCTTCAGTTTAAGAAGCAGAATTAGCCAGGAGTAGCGGGAGATTTGCAAAGAAAACGGGTGCACTCAGCTCAGAAAAGCTTAATCATCTCAAGTGGTATTTGTAGCCAAGTGGGAGCTATTTGTTTCTTTATGCATATAGATATTTCTTTAATGAAGCTGGTTTCTGGTCTTTTATTTCTCAAAGCCCCCTTATGCCACACTTTGCACAGCATGGATCCCAATGCAGGTCACAGTCTATGACTTGGGGCCGGGCTGGACATTCCTGAGACGGAGTTTGGCTTCAGTTCAGATTTCACTCGGTATTGGCGTTGGGACAAGCAGAAGGCAAAAACCCAGCCAACCCCCGGGACTTTAAGAGGCCTTTGAGCTGTGTTCCTTTTTGAGACCTGGCTTTGTCCTGGGAGATTGTTTGGCTTCCCCAAAGCCAGAGGTTATTCAGGGAAGGCTGAATATTCACACCTAATCCATGAGCATATCCTCAGTTTACTTCCTTCTGGCTTGCTGTCCAAGTTCACACACACACAAACATCCTTGCGCCAGACACCTGGCCGCCTGCTTCCTCCTACACGGCTCCAGCTAAGGGAACAGCTGCAGTGGGGAAGCCTTTGTGCTTGGGTTAGGAACTGCTGTGTGCTTCCCCGTGTCCCTGGCCACGAGGCAGCTGGTATGGACTCTGGCTGGGCTGCAGGCAGCTCTGGGATGGCATAAGGCAGGCACTTCTTGAGAAGCTAGTGGGAAGCACGCAGTCCTCTTGGCCACCTGGCTGGCCTCTCTGGGAACAGTCCTCTCCCTGGCCTCATGGACGAGGACAGCTGCTGATGCAGGAAAGAGGAGATCCTAGGTGAAGCTTAGGAAGTTGCCAGGGCCAACTCCAAGCAGAGAAATCACTGGGGGGGGTGTCCACTATGGCTAGTCACACATGCATCTCAAAGCCAAGGGCCGTCGGGGGCGGCTGCTTCTCTCTCAGGCTTTGGGGAAAGGAGTCTCCCTCTGCTTCCACTTGAGTCCAGGCATGAGGGGGGGTTGTACTGTCTGGAACACTGGGACTTTTTCCTTCCTTTTCCCCGATGGACCAACAGTGTTCCTTAAAATCTCGCCATTTAACTTTCAGGTTGGTTTCCTTCCCTGATCAGACATCTGCATGGCCCCTTTAGGAAGGAAAAGAATAAGCACCTACTATGTGCCAGGCACTGTGTTAGGCACTTTTATATGTATAGCCTCTTTAGGATGAGACTAAGGGATCAGGGCATCCCCTTATAAAAAGGCCCCCAAGTAATGGATAAACGAAAACACTTCAAGGCGAGAAGGTCTTTCTTCAAAGACCCACGGTAAGATCGCCTGCAGTCTGTTTGTTCTCAAAGATCCATCCCTGCCGATATCCTGCCACCTCAACTGTCTCCTGCTCCTACCCTGCTGTGTGCACTCCTCAGATGGTTGGAGGGGCAACCTGAGTCCTTCTGCAATTTGCGGACCAATGGGATATGTGGTGTGTATAACTTTCCTTTTAAAACTTAAGTAAAGGGGTCTTGCTACGTTCTGCTTGTTGAGTCTTCTTGGCATTCATCTTAAAAGCCAGCATCTCACTATTTATTGACAGGTTGGCATGTGTGCGTGAGTGTGCGTGTGTGTGTGTGTGTGCATTTCCAGGTGTGCCCGTGTCCTCCTGCAGTTTTTTGAAAGCAAACCCAGTCATCCCACTAGTCATTTGGCATCTTTTAGTGCTTCTAGTGTTTGGGCCATACGTCCACAAAGGGTTTTAATTTTCCAGTGCTGACAACGTGCTCAGAGGGGCTGGGTCAGATTTTGAGGGGGGTGTGGGAAGGGGAGGGGGAGAAGAATTGACTTTTATTTTATTATTTATTTTAAATGTTTACATCATCTTTGTGTCGTACCAAGCCTGAATAGAAACAGATTAGAAACAGATAGCATTAAAATACTCAGTTCCTCTCTCTCTTTTGCTTCCTTTTTTTTTTTTTTGAAAATTAGGATAATGAGACTTTTTTGTTCCTAAAGTGATTTGTGACTTGTGCTGTAAAAACTGTATAAAAAGGTTCTGTTTTTAAAGATGGATTGTCATTCCTCTGGGACAGTGGTCACCAAGAAATCTACATTGTAAAAGAACACAATGAAAGATCCTGCTCTATTCCTCAAAAATGATTTTCTCTTTATGATTAAAAGTTTATTCCATTTATTTTAGTTTGTGGTTACTTGATTTTGAGGAAGGAAGTGTTCGACTTTGTATAAAGAATAGGTATCAGGGTGTCTATTCTGCAGTGGGAAATGTATATATAGTATTTGGGTAGATAGTGGAAAATCATAAGCTTTGTGCATCTGTATTTGAGATATGTCAATTATGTGGAGTGAAGTCTGCCATGAGACCCCGGAGGCAAACAAGTTGTACAGGTTCCTATAGCTCTATGGGGAATTTAATTACCTTTCTGGGCACCTTTCTGTTTTTAAGTAATGATGAAGTGGTCCCACTGGAGAGTCTCCTAAATAGACCCCTCCAGGTAGGACTGTGAGCTCAAAATCTCTGTATAATTTTGAAAATTGAGGAGTAGCTCTGCTCTGAAGCATCTCTGGTGGTGTTTGTTGTTGTTGTCTTGTTGTTTTACTGTATGTAATTCAAGCCTACAGTATTTGCACTAAAGAAAGCTTGCTAGAAAAAGCTTGCTGCTATGGAAGAAAGAACACATTAAAAAAAATTTTCCCCTTGCTTTTTTTTTTTTTTGTTTTGTTTAGCTTTTCCACTTTCAGTTGAGTAGCATTTTGTAGAATAAAATGAATTAAGATTGAAGAGCCTCTGATGGTTGGTTTATTCCATCTTTTCCCCCATCTCTCCTGTCACTTCTCTTTTTCTTCTGTTCCTCTGCACCTCTGACCCTTGTGGGTAAAGTTGGTCTCTCTGCTGGAGGTGGGGGTGGGGCATGGCTCACTACCTTTTTCTGCAAAATTGCAAGGTGGGCTGCTGGAGGGCGTTAGAACTTCCTCACCCCCACTTTGACCCTCTCCCAGTTCCTTCCAACCCTGTTTCTCATTTCTCAGGGCCTAATTCTCAGCTAGCTGCCAACCCCTGCTATGGGAGCCAATGAAAGTTGAAGGTGCTGTCCCTTCCTGGGGTATTTTCTATTAACTGGTTGACTCTGGAAACTCAGAAGTCTTCAAAGAACCAATTAAACGAGTCACTAAGGTTGTCACGGTAGTCAGATGAGATCATGTGCAGGAAAGGGCTCTGAAAACAACCGAGGCACGCAAATAAGTGGAGTGATCACATTTCCAGACTTCCTTTTTGAAAAGTCACAGGTTGTTAGGTGTGGAACACTCAGAAGTGTCAGCCCAGGCCCCATTGTCCTGCAGATCAGGAAACCGAGGGTGATTAGGGAACATCTGTCTGGGGCGCTCTTTCCTCGCAGTGTAAGTGGTAAGGAGGTAAATCTGTCATTAGTTGATGCCCATATGGTTGGCAGCTGGCTGAGAACTGGCCCTGGCAATTAAACCACTTGCTCTGGTGTCTTTAGACAAGCTCCGTGTGCAGGCCTCATTGGAGGACCCAATGGCACTGGACTGGGAGCCAGGAGGGCCCTGAATCCTAGGCCTGCCCCCACTACTTACTGGCTGATGAGATTTGGAGAAAGCCATTTAACCTTAATTTCCTCATCCATAAAGGAACAGGGTAATGACAGTCTTCTGAGAGCACCCACTTAGGAGGGGTGACAATATCCCATCCTTTCCCTTTCAAGTGGGCCTAGGTATCAGGGAACTGGGCCACGCAGAAGTCTCAGCATTGGGCCTCGTAGCAAACTCTTCTGACTGACCGGGTAGAAAACGCAGAAAGGGATTGGGGTGTTTCAGTGGTACCTGGACGTTCTTGAGCACCAGATATTTTCCCTTGTGGTGGAAATGCCAAGGAGGCAGGTGCTCGGAATGTTCACATTTGGCTTCTCTGGGCTTTGGGGGTTATGCTGTCCAGAGAGAAACACGTGCTCATGTTTCTATGCTTGCCTCTCATGCCTAGGCGCTTCCATAACATTTTTCATCTTCCAGTAATGCTTCAAAATCCACTTTGTTTGAATTTCCACCTCTTTACCCATATGGCAATTAGAGAGGTTGATGATTGCCAGGCACTTATTAGATGGAGTCATAAGCTTCTCTGTGTAGCTGTAAATGCCTTAAAAGCATCCAGACAGCTTTTCAGTCTTTTTCTGAGAAAAACAATAAGGGCCAATCTCCACTGGGTCCTCAAACCTAGGAGGACCTGTTCAGTCACCTGTAAGTCTAGGCTGTCTTGGTCCAAACCACTTCTGTGACCTGGTTTGATGAAAAACTCTACTGATTATGTTTCCAATAAATTTGAAGTTTCAAGGACTAAGCAGAGTTCCCCTCGTCAGAAAGCTGTCATGAGAAGGATTCCTGGGACAATCCCCTTTTGCTGGACCTAGAGTTTCCCAAGTGAACCTAACTTTGTCTCCAGGCTTTCTTTGTTCATTAGACCTGCCCCTGTGTAAGGAAAAAAGAAATTTCTCCTGGAGCTGATGTTTTCCAACACATTGAGCAACGAGATCACGTACGTGAAGGCGTATGAAAAGGTTTGAAAAAGTGCTAAAATCAGGAGGAAACAGAAGTAGTTAAAACCCATAGAGCTTGGTTACAAAGTTGACTGATGCAACTTGATTATAGTACAGCCATTGGTCTCCGGGCTCCAGGGCCGTGTTTGAAATGAAGGGTGTGATTTTCCTTCTGGCCCTATGTGTTCAAAGGATGGATGGGATACGTGTACATGGGCAGCCCAGCCCCCACTGGCCACAGGGCTCTGCCAGGCCCCAGGCAGCAGGCCCCAGCACGGAGGAGGGCTGGTGGCCTGATCCGGGCTGCTGCTCTTGCACCTGTCTTTGCTCTCGGTGACAGAGATTCTGTTCCTCCCCAACGAGATGACAAAAGGACTATTTCCTGAGAAGCTGTGAGCTGTCAGGACCAGTCCACCTGACCTTCCTTACAGTCGGCTTCTGCCTCTCTGCCAAACCTGCCTGGAGTGGAGAGAAACTGTGGCCACGACTCTTGACTCTGCCCGTCAGGCAAGATCCTCTTCCTTCCTCTCCCCCAGGGCCCCGGTTGACAGACGCCACAGCAAAGCTTGTGATAGTCTGTCCATAGTCTGAGGTGTCATGTCTGGAAAGTTCCACTCATTTAAAGAAAAAATAAAACCTGCTTCGGGCTCCACCTCTGGAACTAGAAAGTCCTTAATCGAACTAAACATCTTAACAAGTCCTTATGTAAGCTAAGGGAGCAAATCAAAATACAAATACTTGGTGACGGCCTGGATGGTAGTGGTGTCCAACTGAGTGTCTCTGAGGACACTGTGACGATATGGTCCTGCTCATTATGGGAACCCCATTCCTTCCAAAGGTGAAGTACAGGCTGCTGTGGGACCTTTAGCTCTGGCGCTCTTCTAGAATGTAGCAGTCCCTTGTCCTTTAGGACATTTAGAAAGTATTCTGTGCTACTTAGGTGACATGTATTTTTTTTAATTGAGTTGAAATTCATATAACAAAATTAACCACTTTAAAGTGAACAATTCAGTGGCACTGAGTACCTTCACAATGTCATGCAACTACTACCTCTACCTAGTTCCAAACATTTCTATCACTGTGAAAGGAAACCCATACCTGCTAAGCAGCGAATCCCCATTCCCTTCTCTCCCCAGTCCCTGGCAGCCACCAATCTGCCTTCTGTCTCTATGGATTTATATTTTGGTTGTATTTTTGAGAATCCCAATGATTCTGTTTTCTGAACTAGAAAACAATCATGAAACATTAACATGGAAAATAAATTAATAGCTACTAGTGATACGGTTTCCTCCTAATTTAGGTGCTTCTTACCTTTTCCTTTGCCTCCACACACATGGTCTTGTTCAGTGGCCCAAGTGACAAATGTTGCTGAATGTGTTGGAAAATACCAGCTCTGGGAGAAATTCCTTTTCCCTTATGCAGTGCCGTGTCTGGTACACTGGCCAATACGGTCACTACCTTGACCCAGTGCATGAGACATGTACTTGTTTCTCAAATAAAGATGGAATACACCTGAAAAGATAGACTTTGTTCACTAATAAAAACAGACATTTTTTTTGTATTGTCAACATAAGAGAACCACATTTTAAAAATTAGTTCACGGAACTAATGGGTACAAAACTATGCTACCTACCCTAAGTGAATTATTGTGCCAGATATTCATATATTGAAACAATTCACTGTACCCTACAAGTAAATACAAGTAAATGTTAAAATTTTTAAAAATGTGCAGGAGGAGACTGTCACCATCATATTCTTATAGATATGAGGAAGAAAATATTTATTCAGAAATATTTTTGTGTCCTTGCTAAGTGCATGACACTGTGAAAGGCACTCTTGGGGACACAGTTATGTATGATGCTATTTATACAAGGGTTAGATGTATCTTCACTTTACAGACACATTTGCCATTGGAAATAGCAATTAAGTTAAAAACTAGAAGCTGCCCTCAAGGAGTCTACAGTCTTATTGGTGTGGAAGGACAGGGAACAGATATTTTGGTCTGTGGCGGGTGGGGGGATTTCACAGAAGATTCCATGGAAGAAAGGGTCTTGAATCGAAGCCTGGAATGGTGAGCGGACAACTACGGATACTGCAGAGTGGCAAGCTTGCCAGGTAGAGGGAATGATCTGAGAGACATGGGCTGGGCAGAGGAAAGTGTGGGGTGGATATGGGGTTTGGGGAGGAGGCCCGAGTGTCCTGAGCATAGGTGGGCTTGGGGAATGATGGAAATTTAGGCTGTGGTCTTGAGCACCTTGAATGACAGGCGTGAATCTTTCTGTCAGTCTGAGCGCCCATTTGTGCCAGGCACTGTCCTCTGTGCTGGGGAGACAGAGGGGATAAGGAAGCCCTAGTGCCCCCACCCCACCTGGAGCCACCATCTCATGGGGGGAAGATAAGTCATTGCAAGTTCACTCAGAGTCTCAGAGATGTATAAGGTGTCGTGGGTGCAGGTACCAATGGGACTTTCCCCCATCTGGGGGTGCTTAGGGAGGGCTTCCCATGACCAGCGGCATTTAAACTGAGACCCCAAAAGTAAGCAGAAATGAGAGCTTTATTTCTAGGTACTGGGAACTGCAAAAGGGGCAGCTGAATAGGGGAGCGACAGGGCCCCAGTTACACTCCAGAAAGATGAAGGCAGCAGGTGTGCAGGGGCGGGGAGGAAGGCAGGCAGGGCAGGGGGCCGTGAGGAGATTCTACCCACAGTTGGGGAGAGAGTCGGCACGAGCAGTGGAGTCGGGATGGCAAGAAAGTGTTGCTGGGGAGGCCGAGTCCAAGATGTCCAGCTCCAGGAATAGAAACTGGAAGGTGAGAGGAGGAGCCGGGTGGAGGGTGGGGAGTGGGGAGGCCGAGGTCCTGAGTTCAGCTGTAGGCATATTAATGTGAGGAGCTTCAGGCTGTGCAGGGAACAGGCAGTGCAATGACAGGCCTGGATCCAGGGCGTGGTGGGAGACCCAGATCAGGAATGTCCTTCTGGAGAAAATCAGAAAACCTTGCAGACTAGTGCCAGTGTCAGTTCATGTTTCCAACCCGCCCTGGGCCTCAGCCCTTGTGTTTTCCTAGCTAGTTCTCTCTCTTGTTCCCCAGAGGCTGCTCAAACTGCCTCCACTCTTCTCAAACCTTCCCCAGCCCCCCTCACTTTCACAGAAAACGGAGGCTGTCAGAAGAAGATCTCCTCAAGTGCCCATCATGAAGTCTACAAACCTATCAGCGTGTCTCCCACCTTCCCTCCTTCACCTGCTTTGACAGGGAAGGGTCCCTCCTGCTCCCCAAGCCTCCATCCAGCCCTGGGTCCCACCACGTTCCTTCTTCTCAGTGACCCTCTTCAGACAGATCCCTCCTCTTCTTATTTGGTCGTTGACCTCTGCCTCTCCAAGGCCCCTTCCCAGATGCATTAAGCAAGGTTAAGTCTCACCCATCTTAAAAATGACACAAACCCTCCCTTGTCCACACCTCCCATTCCAGCTGCACAGCCGAGTCTGGAAGGCATTGTCTACGTGCTGGGCCACTTCCTCACCTCCCACTCTTCTTTCAACCCGCCGAACTCTGACTTCCACCCCCACTACCCTGAGACTCTGTACTTCCCTGTGACAAAATCCTGCAGACACGGCTCAGCCTTTACCGTGCTTGACTGCGGCACAGCAGTTGGCAGGCTAACCACTTCTGTGAAATGCCATTTCCCCTGGCTTCCCTCTTTCTGTTCTTTATTCTCATCTCTCCCTTGATCCGCTATCCATGCATTCCAACACCAGTCCTGTCTGTTTCAAATCCGAATATTCTATCCAGCCTCACTGCCACCATCCTAGTACAGTCCCTGTCATCTCTCATCTGGGCCTCACTACAATCATCCCCTGTCCCCATTCTGCACCCAAACACCAAGCTGGTATGAGTGCACATAGTCTACTTCTTGCTGCTGCAGGTTCTGGGACCCAGGGATTGTCTTAGAATTTAACTTTTAAGTTTATGATGGGCCACGGTCATTGCTTTTTTCCCTTCAATACATTTTTCTTAAAAGCCTGGTAGCCTTTCAGTCTATTTTCTGCTAGTCAGTTTCTTATGCAAAAACCACCATTAAAGATGTAGTGTAGACATCATTTTAACACCAGATGGGAAACCAGGGTGGCATGAGAAGGTTAAAATTCAAACCCTCCCTGTGCCTAACCATACCAGATCACCAAGTTCACTTTGATGTGAAGACCTCTGGATAGACATTCAAGGATATCTCTTCCCAGGGCCCTAAAAAGGGCCACGTCCTCCCTTCCTCATGCAATGCATGCAATGCACCATCGCTCTGTGGGGCTTCAACCGGAAGATGGAAGGTTGAGATGTCCACCTGACTTCCTCACCTGCCTCCTCTCTGGCCTCCTCCCTGCCATCCTCTGGACTAGAGGTCAGGGGTTTTCACCTCTATTCTCTTCTTGAAAGTTCCATGATCAATTCTGTCAGGCCTGCTTCTTGATATCTTAAATAGAGAGTTAAAGACATTCAGAACATCCTTTTTTTAACAAAGATGGTTTTTCAAGATCATTGCCTGGCTGAAAAATCTTATTTTTGAATGTCAGAAGCTAAATATGAATGATGTCTTTCTATGCACTTTTTACTGTGATAATCCCAATTCTACTCCTCAGGCAGGCAGATGTTTGAGCTGACCGGGAAGAAGGTCACATGCACAGAAATGCAAAAGAGAAAATGCAATTTATCCTGTTTTTCAAAATAGGATTCTGTTTACATCATTAAGGACTTCCTATTTTGCTTAGGGTAAGTCCAAAATGTGTAAGAGGGTCCTTCCGGGCCTGACCCCTGCTCCCCTCTCTAGCCTCATCTGATCCAACTCCCAGCCTTGCACTGGTCACAACGACCACGCTATACTTTTCTCAGTTCCTTCAACACATTTTGCTCAGGATCGTCTGGAAAGCTCCTTGCCTTTCTCTGTAATCGTCCAACTCTTGTTTATCTCTCAGGTTTCAATTTAAAGGTCACTCATTGTCTTGGGGAGGATTTCCCTGACTCAGCGCATCCCTCAGAGCACCTTGTACCTTTGTGCTTATTTAATTACTTATTTTTGATGATGTAGTAAGCACCTCTGCTCCCCATTGGGACACTGGCTGCAGGAGGGCAAGAATGATGTCTGTTCTGTCTGCTTGGCACTTTCTTAGGTCATCGTAATCTCTACTCTGGATTAGAAAGACAAGTTTCTAAAATTCAGATCTCCTTAAAACCCTTCAGTGGTTCTCTTTTCGCTCAGGTTCAAGTCAAGCTCCTTTATGTAGCTCCCAAGGCCCTGCACGATCTGGTCCCACCTTCTCCCACTTGCTT
This sequence comes from Galeopterus variegatus, assembly GCF_000696425.1. Classification (NCBI taxonomy): domain Eukaryota; kingdom Metazoa; phylum Chordata; class Mammalia; order Dermoptera; family Cynocephalidae; genus Galeopterus; species Galeopterus variegatus. The sequence continues at coordinate 91,111 of NW_007726815.1, read as the reverse complement.
CCCCTCTTTTTCAACTTTCATCTAGACTGAAACATTTCTCAGTGTATCAGAGGAGTTGAACCTCTTGCCTGCAAGTCTGCAGATGTGTTATCCCTGTTGTCAGGTATGGACAACTCTTATTCCGCCTTCAGCTCTTAGCTGAGGGAGGGATGGCTTGCTTGACGGGTTGATTGACTTGTTCATTCATCCCTGTTCTAAGTGCCAGGAACTGTGCTAAGTGCTGAGGAAACAGGGTGCACAAGACAGACCCAGCTTCCAGTCTTCTCCATATCGCCCTCCCTGATCATCCTTGCCCTGAGGCTGAGTGAGGTGTCTCTCCTCTGGGCTTGCCTGGCTCTCTGTGACACCCCTAACATTGCCTTATCACAGCTGTAATGACTGTTTGCCTGTCTCTGTCTCCTGCTGGCCTGTGAGCTATTTGTTGAGTAAATCTATGAACCTTCAAAGTACTCTGCTAGTGTAGTTAAGAGAAATAGGAAATGGCATAGAGGGATGAGCTGGTCTACAGGCGCTGTGGGCAGGGGGCACGGGGCAAGGTGGACAAGGGACGGGAAAGACAAGGGAAAGGCAGAAGAGGTCCCTGTTCTTCCTCCATCTTCAGGGTGGTCCAAGAATTGTACTAAGAGCCAGACACAAAAGGCCACATGTTGTGTGATTCCCTTTATTTCACTACCAGAATAGGTAAACTCGGAGACAGAAGCAGATTGCTGGTTGCCATGGAATGGCAGGATGGGGGAAGGGACAGTGGCTGCTTAATGGGTATGATTTGTGGTTTTTGGGGTGAGGAAAATATTTTGGGACTAAGTAGAGGTGGTGGTTGCACGACACTGTGAATTTACTAAATCCCACTGAATTGATCACTTTAAAATGGTTAATTTTATGTTATGTGAATTTCATGTCAAAAAGAAAGAAAGAGAAAGGAAGGAAGAAGAGAACTTGGGGTAGAGAGAGGGGAGGCTGTGGGGGCCTTTTTTTCTACCAGTCCCCAGTGAGGTCATGTGATGACTCACACTCAGGGCTGGCTGGGTCTGCTCTGGCAGGAGAAAGGGCCTGCTAGGACCACCTCGTTCTTCTCTGGGTACTGATAAACTTGGACACTGGCCCCTGTATGTGTCAGGTCACTGTGCAAAAGCATCACAAGCTTCCCAGGCATGGGGACTAGAAAGTGGGCTTTCCCGGATGGGGCAGAAGAGAGGTGCCTCAGGAAGCTTCTGCCATCTAGTAACTGTATAACCTTAAGCAAGGAACAGTTTATCTCTGATTAAAAATAAGGGCTGGCCCGGTGGCGCACTGGAGAGTGCGCTGCTTGGGAATGTGGTGGCGCTCCCGCCGAGGGTTCAGATCCCATGTGGAGACCGGTTCCCGCTCACTGGCTGAGCGCAGTGCGGGTGCAACACCGAGGGTTGCGATCCCGTTACTGGTCAGTAAAAAAGAGACAAAAAGGAAAATAAAATAAAATAAAATAAAATAAAATAAAATAAAATAAAATAAAACTCTCATTCATAGCTGGTGGGAATAAAAAATGGTACAACTACTTTGGAAGACAGTTTGGTGGTACTGTGGATTGAATGTCTTCCCCAGACTCATTGAAGTTTAAACTGTGTCCCTCAAAGTTCCAGGTTTTGGAAACTTGGCCCCCACTGTGACAGTGTTGCGAGGGTGGGAAATCCTATTATGATAACTGAAAGGTGGGGCCTTGAAGAGGTGATTAAGTTGATGGTTTAATGGTGGTTGTGGGCATTGTTCTGAGAGCTTTAAAAGGAGAGCACGTGAGAGTCTCTCTCAGCTCCGCCATTCTTGCCATGTGACACCCTGCACTGTTGTAGAATCACCTCACCGGATGTGTTCCCTGGACTTTGGACTTCCCAGCCTCCCAAACTGTAAGCAATAAATTTCGTTTTCTTACATATTACCTGTTCCAGGTATTTTGTTGTAAGCAACAGAAACAGACTAATACAGGTGGTTTCTTACAAAACTTAACATACCATTATCATACAATCCAGCTCTTGGTATTTACCCAAAGGAAGTAAAAACTTATGCCCACACAAAAACCTGCATACAAATGTTCATAGAACCTTATTCATAATTGCCAACCTTGGAACCAAGACCAAGAGGTCTTTCAGAAGGTGACGGATACATGGCAGCACCTCCCGACAATGGAATATTATTCAGCACTGAAAAGACTTGAGCTGTCAAGCAATGAAAAGACATGAAGGAACATTAAATGCATATTGCTAAGGGAAAGAAGCCAGTTTGAAAAATCATACTGCATCCTGTATGATTCCAACTGTATGGCATTCTGAGAAAGGCGAAACTAGGAAGACAGTGAAGAACTCGGTGATTGTCAGGGGTTGGAGGAGGGCGGGATGAGTAGACAGAGCACAGAGGGTTTTTAGAGCAGTGGAAATACTCTGTATGATCCGATCGTGGTGGGTGCATGTCATTACACATTTGTCAGAACCCATAGAATGCACAACTCCAAGAGCGAACCCCAGTGTAAACTATGGACTTTGGGTGGTAATGGGGAGTCAATGTAGGCTCACCGATTGTACAAGTGGACCACTCTGGGTTGGGATGTTGACAGTGGAGGACTCTGTGCATGTGTGGGGCGGGGAGTGTATGAGAACTCTCTGTATTTTGTGCTCAATTTTTCTGTGAACCTAAATCTGCTCTGAAAAATAAAAACTATTAGGGGCAACACTGAGGGTTGCGATCCGTTGCTGGACACGGAAAAAAGACAAAAAAAAAAAATGGTGGTTGTGGGCGTTGTTCTGAGAGCTTTAAAAGGAGAGCACGTGAGAGTCTCTCTCAGCTCCGCCATTCTTGCCATGTGACACCCTGCACTGTTGTAGAATCACCTCACCGGATGTGTTCCCTGGACTTTGGACTTCCCAGCCTCCCAAACTGTAAGCAATAAATTTCGATTTCTTACATATTACCTGTTCCAGGTATTTTGTTATAAGCAACAGAAACAGACTAATACAGGTGGTTTCTTTCAAAACTAAACATACCATTATCATACAATCCAGCCCCTTGGTATTTACCAAAGGAAGTGAAAACTTATGCCCACACAAAAACCTGCATACAAATGTTCATAGAACCTTATTCATAATTGCCAACCTTGGAACCAAGACCAAGAGGTCTTTCAGAAGGTGACGGATACATGGCAGCACCTCCCGACAATGGAATATTATTCAGCACTGAAAAGACTTGAGCTGTCAAGCAATGAAAAGACATGAAGGAACATTAAATGCATATTGCTAAGGGAAAGAAGCCAGTTTGAAAAATCATACTGCATCCTGTATGATTCCAACTGTATGGCATTCTGAGAAAGGCGAAACTAGGAAGACAGTGAAGAACTCGGTGATTGTCAGGGGTTGGAGGAGGGCGGGATGAGTAGACAGAGCACAGAGGGTTTTTAGAGCAGTGGAAATACTCTGTATGATCCGATCGTGGTGGGTGCATGTCATTACACATTTGTCAGAACCCATAGAATGTACAACTCCAAGAGCGAACCCCAGTGTAAACTATGGACTTTGGGTGGTAATGGGGAGTCAATGTAGGTTCACCGATTGTACAAGTGGACCACTCTGGGTTGGGATGTTGACAGTGGAGGACTCTGTGCATGTGTGGGGTGGGGAGTATATGAGAACTCACTGTATTTTGTGCTCAATTTTTCTGTGAACCTAAATCTGCTCTGAAAAATAAAAACTATTAAAAAAAATTGGACCTAAAAAAAATTAAAAATAAAAGCTATCCTTTTTGAGTGCTTACTCCACAGCAGTCAGTGCTAAGCAATGAATATCCACTCTGTGCTTTGTCCTCACAACAATCCCCAGGTTACAGATGAGAAAACTCAGGCTTTGACAATGAGTGACTTGTCCAAAGCCACCCAGCTGGTCATCAAGAAGCCACAAGCACTTGCTCTTGGTCACCTTTCTGCCTCAGTTGAATGTCAAAATGATGATAATAATAACATCCCCTGCCTGTGTGGTTGTGAACATCAGATGAGCCCTGAGTGAAATGATCCTTTGTAGAGGTATTCATAGATGTTATTATTTTATTAAATGGAAGACTAGGAAGTTGCTGCATAAAGGATTTATGTACTAAGCTCTTGAAAAGAAGGGTTCAGTTTAAATCCTGAGTGAAATGATCCTTTGTAGAGGTATTCATAGATGTTATTATTTTATTAAATGGAAGATTAGGAAGTTGCTGCATAAAGGATTTATGTACTAAGCTCTTGAAAAGAAGGGTTCAGTTTAAACTCAAGACAGCATGCTGTTGCTGGGATGTGAGAAAAACATGACCATCAGTAGCTTTTCTCAGCCAAGTTACAGACCTCCAGGGGGTCTGGGAGAGCAGGAGACAGTGTGTGGGGTGTGGAGGCGGCAGGGTTCCCACCTATCCATGGGCTGCAGGGTCCTGGTTGTGGGCCAGGGTCATCCTTGACTATCTCCTGTGCACCCAGCTCAGAGCCCGGCCCTCCAAAAGCAGTGAGATGGAGCACAAAGGAATCCCGGCGGCTCCTCCTGATTTTCCATGCTGAGGACGGAGTGCAGAGCTGACCTGGGGGGACTCCCCGCTGGGGCTTTTGCAGGCACTTTGGAACTGGCCATTCAAGGGTTTAAATCCCTGCTTGGTCACTCATTTGCTGAGCAACCTTGGACAAGTTACTCAGCCTCTCTGAACTTCCATTTTCTCATCTGTGGAATGATGATTATAATACCTACTTCACAGGGTTGTCTTAAGGATTATTTGCTAGAATGTGCTGAAAGTGACTCAAACACAGTAGCACTGTGCAATTATTGACGCTGCCATTATTTAGCCATCCTTCCTTATTATAACACAAGGCAGGTGGAACCCCGAGAGTTGAAGCAACTTGCTCAGGACTACACAGCTAACTAACGGCAGGCCCGAGCTTCCTCTGGGCCATGATTTCCACCTCTCCCTTGGCCAGGCCTTTTCTGAGAATCCCTAAGAGATCAGATGAATTGATAGTCTGTGTCTCACACCCTCATCAGCTGCCTCCCAACCCCATTTGGCAATGGCATGAGGAAACCACAGGCTGCTACTGTTCCACAGCTTGGCTACTCACTTGCCGTTTGCCAGGCACCCTGGGTGGGTGGGTTGAGGTCCCTGTCCCCCTTCCTGGGAGAGGGACCCCCCTGCCTGGGTACCTGTGCTTCTGAACGGATCAGCATGCCTTTCCCTCTCCCTGAGCCATTTGAGGATTCCAAAGCCCCTGGCCTGCTTGTCCTGAGCCAGAATCAGTATCCAGATATCCCACATTGCCACCCCCCCACCTGCTTCTCCAGAGTGAAACCATCAGTAGCATTTCTCTGAGTTTGTGACACCGATCCCCTCCTTCTCAACAGGGCTGCTTGGCACACAGACCTCTTCACAACAGTTCCTGAGAGAATGACAGACACCTCGGCATTGTGACATGGAGCTGAGGAGCTCTGACCCACATAAAGCTCTCTGATACCCCAAAACGGGCAGATCTCCCTGCTGGTGTCTCTGCTACTCTGGAATCCCTGCTTCCTCCTGTCCCCTCCTTCTGTACCAGCGGCCATGGCTACTGCCATTTCAGAGCCCCCGCCCCATCACCACCATGATAGCCATTGCTCCTTCCCCTCCCTGTGCTGCAGGACACCTGCCCTGGAGCAGATTTGAGCAGGGGACTGGTTGAGGGTAGGAATGTGTGGTCTGGAAACCCTGAAGGGGCCTTTCCTGCCAGGCCCCACATGGAGATCCATGGAAGGTCCACCAGGAATGGCCGGCACACTTAGGCAGCCCCACTATGCTCCCGCTGTTGTAAGCACTTACCACACAGTAACTTCCCAGGAAGATGCTATCATCACCCCCACCTTAGAGATGCAGAAATTGAGATGGAGAGAGGCCAAGTAGCTTGCCCAAGGTCATGCAGCTTGAAAATGGCAGAATGGGGGATTGAGCCCATCTCCTGGGCCAACATGCGTTGGAACACGAGGGCTGGCCATCCCCTAATCAATCCCACTCACCCCACCACCTCTCCCCTCTGCCACTGACAGGCACCTTCAGTTACGTCTGCAGCCACATCTCTCTGCAAGTCATGACAAGCACATGCGGTGGATGGCCACAGGTTGAAGTCCCTCTGCCTGCCTGCTTTCCCCACCCACAGGCCCATCCCCACCCCGGCTTGGGTTTCAAGGCTTTTTTGTAGAATCACCTTGCTGCCAGGATGACCTGGGCCAGGTCTATGGCCAGCTGCCTCGGGCACCACTTGGAGACCACTTGTCAGCTCTGAGGCACCAGGTCCGGGGTCAGGCCACCTGGGAAGTTGCCTCCGCCCTAAGCCCCAGAAGCTGCTGAGCTTTCTTCCTGCAACTGGGACCTGCCTTGGGGCTGAGCTAGTAGATGGGGCCATGAGAGTCAAAAGTGTGTGTGTGTTGGGGGGGGGGGGACAGTATTGCCTCCAGCTCTGGCCCTACCTGCTTCCTTCATTACCCTCCCCTGCCTGCATCAGCTGCTCTAGGAGCAGAGCCCGCTGCAGCCCCTGCCAGCTTCCCTCATACCCTTTCTCACCATCCAGCCCTCTCCCTTGCCATCAAAACACACAGCCTCAGTTCACTGACATCTCATGAGGAATGCCTACAAACCACTCAGCACAGGGCCTGGCAGGTAGGGGCTCCCCTTCCATCCGCCATTACGTCTCCACGTGGCTGGCCACAGTCATGTGGCAGATTCCTGCCTCCAGCCTCCACTCCATGTCACCTACAGCCCCAGACAAAGGGTAGACTCCTTTTGGCCGGTGTCATCTGCAGTCGTCTTCTCCCTTCTCTCCACCTGGAAAACTCCTTCTTATCCTTAAGAACTCAGCAGAACTGTCTCCTCCTCCAAAGCCTCCCAGGGTCCCCCAGCCAGTGAGGGGCTCCCACCCCCGATGCCACAGGGCTCTGCCCACACTTGTCAGAACACTCCCTGACAGCTTTTGGCATTGTTGATTTACTGGATGTCCCCAGTCTGAGCTGGGATGAGTATACGTCTCTCCTTTCTTTCTCTGAATTACTTCTAAAAAATTTTTAAATTACACGAGTAATTCATGAACATGCGCATATTGTAAAAATAAAATCAAAACAATGCTTAGAGTGTAAACCCCAACCCTCTCCCCAGAAAATGCCATGGTTAATAGTTTTGTGGGTTTCTTTCTTCCTGTATTTATTTCCTCTCTGTATGAATTTATTTAGTATTTTATACATAAATGACATTAATATATATATTGTCTTATGGCTTGCTTTTTTCACTTAACAATAGGTCATGTGTGTAGTAGGCAGAATAATGCTCTTCCTAAGATGTCTACATCCTAATCCCCCATATCTGTGAATATGTCACCTTACATGGCAAAAGGGACTTTGTGGATGTGATTGGGTTAAGGATCTTGAGATGAGAAAGCTATCCTGAATTATCTGCACAGGCCTGATGGGTCCTTATGAGAAAGAGGCAGGAGGGCCAGAGAAAGACAGATCTGAAGATGCTGTACTGTTGGTTTTGAACACGGAGGAAGGGGCCACAAGCCAAGGAATGCAGGCAGCCTCTGGAAGCTGGAAAAGGCAAGAAAATGGATAGTCCCCTGGAGCCTCCAGAAGGAACACAGCCCTGCAGACATCTTGATTTTAGCCCAGTGAGACTTCTGACCTACAGAACGGTGAGGTAGTAAATTTCTGTAGTTTTTAAGCCAGAAAGTCTGTGGTAACTTGTTATAGCAGCAATAGGAAACTAATACAGCGGGTATACAGCTGAGATAAACAATAATATTTATGATAGTAGTTAGCATTTATCGAGTGCGTACTATATGCCTGATACTGTTCTAGTGCCTTATGTGGTATAGTGGCTTGCAGGGGATGCCAAAACAAAATTCCACAGACTATGTGGCTTAAACAGCAGAAATTTATCATCTCACAGTTCCGGAGGCTGGAAGTCCAAGATCAAGGTGCGGCAGGGTTGGTTCTCCTGAGGCCTCTCTCCTTGTCTTGCAGACAGCTGCCCTCTTGCTACCTCTTCACATGACCATCACTCCGTGCACGTGCACCCTCAGTGTCTCTGTGTGTGTCCTCATGTGGTTTCTTCTCTGTGTGTGCACATCCCTCATGTCTCTTCCTCTTCTTTTATAAGGACACCAGTCAGCTTACATTAGGACCCACCCTAATGGCTTCATTTTAACTTAATCCCCTATCTCCAAACACCATCACATGCTGAGGTACTGGGGGGTTACAATTTCAACATATGAATTTGGGGGGGACCAAATTCAGCTCATAACATTTGGATTATCTCATTCAATCTTCACAATAACTAAGTGGAGTAGAATAGATAAGGAAACTGAGGCACAGAGTGGTTATTTGCACAAATTTACACAGCAAGTAAGTGGTTGAGCCAGGTCTGGGAATTGCTCATACCCTTTGTCCATTTTTCTATCAGGTAGTTGTCTGTTCTTTCTGGTTTGTGGGGTGCACGGGCACTCAGTCAGTATTTTTTGAGGTAAGGAATGAGTGGGAGCAGCTCCTAGGACTCCTTGAAGAACATGGCCAGGTGGGACCAAGCCTGGAGTCCAGTTGTGCCCCTCCCTCCCTGCGCCCAGTCCAGGTTGGCGGTTAATGCCTCCAGAGGAAAACCAAAAGCCAAGCAGGAGGTGGGGCAGGGGGTAAAGGGACTTGGGGGAAGGGAAGCTGTGCTCACCAACTGAGCACAGCCCTGGGCGGCTATCTGGAGAAGGGGGTCTGATTTGGCCCACTTTCTCCTAACCGTCAGGGAACTGTGGCCAACAGTTTGGTAGCTTGAGGTGTCCCAAGGACAGTACTGGGATGCTACTGTCAAATCCCTCCACCTGAAATTCCAGACTGCACCTTCCAGTTACTCAGATGTCCCAAGAGAACTCCCCCCAATATGAAAGATCTGTCCAGGCCAGCTGCAAAGGAGGGATGACCAGTGACTTGGCCAGCTGTCTCTTGGATGCAGGTGGCTGGCCAGCACCCATGGCTGAGGCGGGGCTTGACTCCACCCAGCCTGACAACTCATTTTGGTCACTGTGGCAAAGGGGACAGCTGCCCATGGGGCCCAAGCAAGTCGCTGGCAGGCTGCCCAAATCAATAAGAATGCCCCAGTTACCCTTCAGGAGGGCCGAGAATAACAGGCTCAAAGCACTCAGCTCACAGAGCATGGATCTCCAGAAGAATCTTCCCATGTCAGACCTTTAGCCTATTGTGGTCCAGGAACTAACACACACGTGCGTGCACACACATACGTACCATACCCTGCTTCTGGACCCCTCCCCCAACTCCACCCCAGGCTGTAACAGCAGGAGGTAGAGACATGCAGTGACAACTCTATTTTGATCCAATATGGCACCCATAGAGGGGATTCAGAGGTTCAAATAGAAGCTGAAATGGTTCCCACTTCAGATCATAGGCTCTTGATATTAAGAAGTGTGAATATCAGGCAGGCATCCCATTCTTCCTACTCAGCTATCCAGTGGTTGAATTTTCTCTATAACATTTCCAGGGCAGATGGTTACTCAGTCTTTGCCTGAACTCTTCCACGATGGGGAGCTTACCACCTTCCCAAGCAGCCTGTGACATCCCAAGACAGTTAACTCCTTCACAGTCTGTTGTTCAGGGTTCACCCTTCAGGGAAGGTCTGCCCTGAGTTTCAGGTCCACAACGAAGATGCCCAGGACCACAGTGTGTTGAGTCTCTGGGCCCTTCTGATTGCAGACCACTTAGCCTTGCTAGCTGGGTGGGCCTCAGCCCACTGTCTGGTCCTAGGAGAGTGTTTCTGGGTCCCCAGGGTCTGGAGAGAGAGACACAGTGTCCTGAAGAGTGCTGTCCTTAGAATGTGACCACCAGACTGCCAGGCCTGGGTTTAGCACTTCCTGCTTGGATCACTTAAGCAAGTTGCTGATAGTCTCTGAGCTTTTGTTTTCTTGTCTATGAAATGGGGAAATATCTACTATGGTGTTAGGAGGAGCAAATGACATCATACGGGAAACTACTTTGTGAACCAAAACACACTCTACAAATGATTAACCAGTTCAAATGGCAAGTAAAGGAGCTTGTGGAGCCTGGAACTTCTTTGTCCCGCCCTTCCTAGCGACTGAGCGTCTGGAGCAGAGTTGGTTTGAGGAGGACGTTGGACCCCTCCTTAAGTGCTGCGGCTGGTCCCTGGCACCCTGGAGCTGCCCAGTGTGGGCTCACAGCCCCCCATCCTGCACGATCCCCTGCAGAGCCTCTGCCCACACCTCCAGGAGAGGACCCTGGGCCCAAATGCCTTGGTCCTGGCTCTGGAGACCTGGGAGAATGGGGTGAACCTCCCGAGGCCGAGTTTGGGGTGAGGGCTGAACGGCAGGTGCGAGGGGAGCCTCTCGGTTGTCGGGTCTCCTCTGCTCTCAGGAGGCCCCGGGGCTGCCTGCCCAGAGCTGCTGCTGCCCAGCCTCTGCTCATCACCGCCCGCCATCACTCCCTGCCCAGCCTTTAATTAAGACAGAGGTTGATTCCAATCCCCCAATTAGAATGGATTTTAATGAGAGAAGCAGTGGAAAGATTGGGAGTCGGGGAACCCAGTCTAATGATAGTGGAGGACTTGGGAAGTGAGAGGATCGTGTTTAATCCAACCCCTCACTGACCCGATGAGCCCCTGGAGGGGAGGCCGCCCCAGCTGGTTGGTGGCTGGGCTGGGTTCGCAGCGTTGAGTCTCCCAGCTAAGCTGGGGCCCTTTCCTGGCAGCTTGCCGCCTCTCCTTGGCTCTCCCTGCAGCCTCTGTGCCTTCAAGCCCACGGCCGGTGACTCCATCTCGGCTGCCTGGACAGGCCGGAGTCCCGTGACAGGGCAGAGACGGCTGCTGCCGTCACCTCCCAGTGTCAGGGGAGCAGAAAGGCCAGGCGCCTCCACAAATAGCAGCATGTCACTACCCGCCTAACCCCAATCCGGTTTATCCTGAGTTGGCAGAAGCACCGTGAGAGGTACTTCCCGGGTGGGGCTGGACCAGGCGGCCCGTCCTTCCTCATGCCACACAGAGCCGGAGGGTGGCAGCCCTGCAAATGAGGGGTACCCTGCCCAAAGGGCCTCGGGGAGGCAGCTGGTGTGGTGGTCCTTGAGAGGGAAGGGGAGCAAGGCTTGGATTTTGGAGGTGGGCAGCGAGCTGGGGTGGGGGCGGGCCGCCTGTTTCGGTAGGGACACATTCCCACCGAGGTGGCAGTGCGGATTCCCAGGGGGCAGCGGCACAGGCTGGCGGGGACCTTGCCCAGGCACGGGGCAGGTGCTGGGCTGTGCCCGACAGTCTCCTCTCTCCCTCGGCCCCATCCTCTGTGCTCGGGCTCCCCAGCTATAAAGCAGGAACAAGTCCCATCCCTTACCTGCCTGGGGGGACATTGAGCAGGAGTGAGATAATGTCTGCCGCTGCTCAGCCCTCCACTGAGGGATGCGGTCTCTAAACACAGAGTCTATTTTTACTGCCTAGAGCTGAGCCCGGCTCGCTCTGGGGGCCCCCCTTCCTGCTCCCTGGCTCCCACAGAGGCACAGGAGCCGGCCCTTCTGCAGGACCCACAGGCGCGTCCTTGGCATGGCTAAGGGAGGATCCTGAGGTCTGGCTCCAAGCTCTGTGGGGCCCGAGGCCCTGGGCCTGGATTAACTCCCTCACAGCCCATTGTTCAGGGTTCAAGGAGCCACCGCCTGCTCTTGGCATTCTGGTTAAACCAGGAGTCTGGGCGGCCAGGCGTGGCCGGGGCCTAATGAGCAGGGTGTGCCCGGAGGAGTTGTTAGGAGCAGGGTGACAGCTGTGGGCAGGTCCCCACCCACGCCGGTGGGTGGGCGGCTTGCACAACAGTCACCTGTGTGCTGGGGCGCCGCACGACATTCTTGCCATGTTTATTTTTAAGAAACAAATGTTCAGCTTTGGTGGTAGTGGTGGGAATATTTTAAAATATTTCAAAGACATCGTGTCACTTTTTAACCCCCCAAATCTATTGTATTAGGAAAGCTCAGCAAAGTCTGTAGGATCTCCACGAGTTCCAAAGAAGGCCAAAGGACAAAGACATACAGACTTCTTGCCTCCCTCGGCTAACCCCTTCTCCATGGTTTTCAAAAAGAACAAACATCTGCAGTTTTGGGAAATGGTGGGCAGGCGGGCCTCCCACCTCAGCTGTCCTCCATGCTGAGGATGAGCTCCCCGCTCAGGGTCTCTGTGGCTCCGCTGCCTGGTTTCCTTTCCTGGGCTTGTTGACAGGAGGGCAGAGTTCCGGGCCTACGTGGTTTTCATGCGCAGGGCTGCTAACTCGGATCTCTGGCAGCTCACGGAGTTTTGAGCATCTCAGATGGACCATTTCCCTACTTGGGAGAAGCTGGTCCCTGACTTGCAGCAGAGCTTAGTTTAGTTGGTTCTTGGTAGTGGGTCTGTCCTCATCGTTGCTGTAATCCCTGTGTGCTCCTGGAGACTTGCATTCCAGATCCTACTGCTAGTTGGGAGGTTTCCAGTTTAGAAACACTGGATTGTGGTAGCCATCGAGGGCCCTGTCCTCTCGATGTGGAGAGGACAAGGGTAGGTGGGCCTGAGAAGAAAACTGAGATTGGAAAAATGTGTTCCTGCATCTCAGATGGATGCTCCTCAGGTCTAGCAACACAGAGTGAGAATCTGGAAACACGGCACTTCAGAGTAGGGTGGGACGTGGAAGAAAGACTCTAGGATCTCTTTCCAATGTCACAGTTACGTAGGCCACAACAAGGTCATATGCCAGAATTCTTGCAGTTGGTCATTTTCTTCATTGGACAACTTTGCAGTTCGCTGCTGCAGGCCCTGGGGACACCGAAAAATCAAGCCGTCCTTGGGAGATCTTTTGTCAACTCAATTTCCCATGTGGCTCCAGCCCAGCTCTGTCTTCTGAGCCCCAGACTCTGTGGAGCTGCCCACCTGACATCATTAATGCAGTGTTTGCAGGGCAGCAGGGGGTCACCATCTCCTCTCTGAAAACACCCTGGAAACGAAATGCAAACCTCTTCACTTGCCCTCCCCAACTCCTTATTCTGCAGACATGACGGCCCCTTCAGACTCTTGGGCCTTCTAAGCTTTTTCTTCCATCTGCCTCTGTAACACACTATAATTGCTATTCTTATCCCTATTATTCCAATTTATTCCAGAAAAATGAAAATCCTACCTTTTCTCTTCTGGAGAGCATTCTTCCACCATGCCCTTAAAATCTGACTCAGAGGAGGTGTCGTTTGAAGGAACTGGCGGTTATATTGTTAGAGCAGGGGACAGTCAGAGTAGAAAATCTAAAAGTATATTCAGTCTTGCAAGCGAGACAATTATTGTTGTGATGAAGGGAGTGAGGTGAGGGGACAGAGGCTACGTCTAAGGTCATGTGAGACCTTGGGCAAGTCCACTCCCCATTCTGAGCATCAATTTTCCCATCTACAAAATGGGAATGATGAATTCTACCTCTCAGGGTATTGTGAGAACCCAGTGATATAATCCTTAGGAAATCTTTGAACATGGACTTGACACATGGGAGATGTTTCAGAAACGTTATCTATCCTTCCCTCCCCACAAGGCAGCAGTCCATCTCAAAGGCCAGCACAGTCTGAAAGTGCCTGGGAGTGGTGACTTCTCCCAGGACACTGTTAGGACTGATGGGGAGACAGAAGGCCTGATCAGCAAGGGGATGAGACTGTGAAGACTGGTGTCAACAAATGGCCCTGCACTGGCGGCCATCTTGCTCGTCTCTTAATTAGCCTGAGTTAATGACCGGCATGATTCATGATTTGCTGCTTCCCAAGGACACATCCTTTCTGTTTGCCTCCCCCCTCCCGTGCCTTGGGCCTGACAGCTGCCACCCCCATTCTACTATCCACATCACTCCTCTGCCACAAGGCAGGCCTGGAAGTCAGCCACCTGCCGGGGGTAGGCTCTCCTTACCCTCTGGGCTCCCAGCCCTGCCCTACTCTTGGTTCCTGGGCTGGCAGAGTCAGAGGGGACATCAGAGAGTCCCAGTCAGCACTGAGGAACTCAGTGTAGAAAGCCCTGAGCTGGTGACTCCCCCGAGTCCCCACTTTATTTTAACAGATGGCAGGTTTGGCAAAGGCCCCAGTGTTAGTGACAGAGTCCAGACTACTCTTGTTTCAGCACGGGGTCGGGGAGCCCAGCTCATGACGTTCTCCTCACCTACTTCCGTCCCTCTGCCACCACTCCCCCGACAGCACACACCTGAGGCGAGGCCGAGCCCTGGACGCAGCTGCAGCCGGGAGGGCTCGTCCGCTGGGGCCTCGCGGGGCTGGTGTGGGCCGGGTTCTCAGGAAATGGGCTCATGGGTGAGGTCTCCTGGAACTTCCCGCTGCCTCTGGGGAGCCAGCTGGGCAGAGACTGTTTCAAGTTTGAAAGGGGCCAGGCCGTTCCTCAGCCTGAGAGCCAGGCAGCCCTACGGAGAGGCCAGGGCTCCACTCCTGTCCTCACCTGCGCTCGCTTCTTCACGGCCACCACTGCCCTGCATTCCCACTGCTTAATAAGTCATCCCCAGGACACCGGGCAGGGGCAGGGGTGTTGCAGAGAGGAGCAGGAGCAGGCTGAGTGCACAGGGTGGCCACAATTAGAGAGCAAGAGCCACCCCTGGAAAATTCAAGACCCCCCCTACCCCCTCAGTCCTTTCCTCCAACTCCACTTCCTCCTGAATTGTCTGCAAAGTGAGCAAGATGCCAGGCACTGTAGCCAGACATATAGAAGGACCTTGTCCTCTGCCTGGGATGGAGGGGAAGATGGGCCACATCCTCACAGGGGAGACTCCCAGGGGAAGCAGGATCAGACAGCTTTGGGCCCAGCATCCTCACAGACCGGCCCCTTCTCTGAGCAGGTCTGCAGAGCCCAGAGGGTGTGACGTGGGAGGGGCACAGTCTCCTCGATAAGTACTTACTGACTATATAAGGTGATGTCTGGGCCCGGGGAGTGGGATGGGAACGGGGGAGGGCAAGGGTGAAAACGACCCAATATGGAGACGCAAGAAACCAAGCTCTTCGATGGAATTCCTCAGGAAGTAGCTCTGACCCTTCTCTCCCAGTAAGTAGCACAAGCCATGCAAGGCGTTTGAAAACGCCTCCCCTATAAAACCCATTATGCTGTCACATGCGGATCCACGACACCACTGGGAGATGCTAACTGCCAACAGCTGGGACAGAGCCAGGGTGTGGCGCTCTGAGAGCAGGAGCACGGGCCTGTTTTGTATTGTTTAATTTTATTTTATTGTGGTAAAATATACATGACATAAGATTTATCTTGCCTCTTTTATTTTAAGAAACTATACAAATACTGTACTAAGAAATCAAGTTGTGTTTTGAATCCTCAATAATAAAGTTTGTTAGGTTTTATGTGGCAGCATATTTTGGTTTTTGTTTTTATTTTTTAAAATTGTGTGGAATACATATGATATAAAATGTACTATTTTAATCGGTTTTTTTCCTTTGGCTGCTGGCCAGTGCAGGGATCTGAACCCTTGACCTTGGTGTTATGACACCATGCTCTAACCAACTGAGCCAACTGGCCAGCCTACCATCTTGACCATTTTTAAGTGTGCAGTTCAGTAGTCTTAAGTATACTCATTGGGTGCAACCAATCTCCACAAGTTTTCTGTCTTACAAAACTGAAACTCTGTATTCATTAAACAATAATGCTCCATTTTCCCCTCTCTCCAGTTCCTGGCAACTACTTTTGGTTTTTTTACTCAATAGAATACTCTCCATACGGTGAGATGTATAGATCTTAAATGTAAAATTCGATGAGTTTTAACAGATGTATACGCCAGAGTAACCACAACTCCAATCAAGAAATAGCGTATTTTCATCACCCCATGAACTTGCCTTTTTCCCTTTTTCTGTCAATCTCCAACCCCCAGCCCTGGGCAACCAATGTTTTAACTTCTATCACCATAAATTACTTATGCCTGTTCTAGAACTTCGTATGAATGGAACCATGCCATGCGTACTCTCTAGTGCTGGCTTCTTTCTTCCATGTTGCTTCTATCTGCTGTTCATTCATTTTTACTGCTGAGTAGTATTCCACTGCATGAAGATAGCACAGAGCGTTTACCTATCACCCGTTGACAGCGCGTTTACCTATCACCCGTTGATGGACATTTGGGTTGTTTCCAGTTTTTGCTATTATGTATAAAGCTGCTATGAACAGTTTGAGACAAGTTTTTTGGTGAAAATATGCTTTCATTTCTCTTGGGAAAATAGTTAGGAGTGGAATTGGTGAATCATAGGGTAGGTGAATGTTTGACTTTATAAGAAACTGCCAAACAGTTGCCTAAATTGGTTGTACCATTTTACGCCCCCACCAACAATGTATGAGTTATGGTTGTTCCGTGTCCTCACCAACATTTGGTGTTGTTGGTCTTTTTAAGTTTAGCCATTCTCGTGGGTGTGAAATATTATTGTACTGTGGTTTTAATTTGCATCTCCTGATTAACACAGTGATGTTGAGCAATTTTTGTTTATTGGCCATTTGTAATCTTCTTTTGTAACATGCCTGTTCATGTCTTTTGCTTTCTTTATTGCACTCTTTTAAAAAAAATTGTTGATTCATTGGTATTTGTATATTCTAGATACCAGAACTTTGTTAGGTTTATGTTTTGTGAATACATTTTTTTTTCAGACTGGCTTTCCTGTTTTCTTAATAATGCCTTTTCATTAAAAAAAAAAAGTTGATGAAGAAGTCTAATATATCAATTTTCTTTTTTAAGATGGTAATTGTGTGTGTTGTGTGTGTGTATGTGTGTGTGGGTATGTGTGTCTGTGTATGTGTGTGTATGTGTTGTGTGTGTATGTGTGTGTGTGTACGTGTTGGGTGTATGTGTTGTATGTATGTGTGTGTATGTGTTGTGTGTGTGTGTGTTGTGTGTGTATGTGTTGTGTGTGTGTGTTGTGTGTGTATGTGTGTGTGTATATGTGTTGTGTGTGTATGTGTTGTGTGTGTGTGTGTGTGTGTGTGTGTGCTGGCCAGTACAGGGATTGAAGCCCAGACCTTGGTGTTATCAGCATCAATCTTTTCTTTAGTGGTTTGTGTGTTTTGTGACCTGATCAAGGCTCATTTTTAATATCCAGTTGACTTAGCACCATTTAAAACTGAAGACTTCCTTTCCCTACTGAACCACATTGGTGTCATTGTTGATGATGAGCTGAGCACATCCATATGCTTCTACTTCTATACTCTAGTCCATTTCCTTGATCCTATTGTCTATTGTTATGTCAATACCGTATTGTCATGATTACTATAGCTTTATAGCAAGTCCTAAATCAGGTAGCGACAATTCTCTGTGGGGTAGCATATTTTTGAAATGTCAATCCGTTCTCCTTAGTACTTATTGCTTGCCCTCTTTACCACTCAAGCAATTCTGTGCTGATTATCAAGGCTAGGTGGACACAATAGGATGAAGGGCAGGAAAAAAGGGGCCTTCTTGGCTTTGGTTTTCAATGCCCAAGTCCTCAGGGGAACAGAGACACAAAGTTTGGGGAAAACAGCATGACAGAGAGCAGCTCCCACTCCCACTTTCAGCCAACAGCCCTTCTCAGACTAGGGAAAACCCCCCTGGCTGGGTGGACACAGAAGAACTGGAGGGAATTAGAGAGAGGGAGAGAGAGAGCGTGCTATGCACTCCTATATCCTGCGTTAGGGTCTCAGGAGCCAGCAAGACCTCAGGGAGGGGATGGAGCAGGCTTGCAGAGATGTCTCCAAGTGACTCAGGACCCTCCGTGTGGCCCAGAGAGAGCTGTACTCTGAAGGGACTGTAGGGTTGCAATAGTGGCCATCCCAGCAGAGGCCTGGGTAGACAGGTGACCCTGAGGAAAGTCCCCCAATGCCTTGGCTCTGTGTGAACCTCCTAGAAAATCAGTCCCAACACTAAGAAAAGGGGTCAGGGGGTTCTGAGTTGACTGATTAATTTTCTGCCACTCTGGCAGTGAGGTATTTCAGCTGAGTTATAGGAAGGGAAAGAAAGTAGTATCTTTTGAACACCCGAGTTAGTTGCTTAAGGTTTAAGGTTTATTCCAGCTTTCCATGGAACTTCTAACAAACTACATTTAAACAACTAAGTCTAATGTAAACTAAGCACGGACCCTGGCCATTGCAATGGGTGAGGGGCTGGCAGGAGGAATCGGCGGAGCCCCAGCCAGTTCGTTTGCCTGCCTCACTGACATTCCAGCCCCGTGTTTTTCATATCAAGTTGCCATCAAACAATTCATCCCCCTAATATGTTCTCGTGAGTCCTAGTTCCTCTGTCCTGAAATGCTTTACTCAAGTCCTTCCATTTAATACATTGCTGTCATCTAGAGCAACTCAAAGGACATGCTGGTGGGTCCCAAGCAACAGCCCTCAAGATTCAGGTGGAGCAAAGTTTGGAAGTGAGCCCCATTTCCCACATGGGAGTGACCTGTGGGGAGCTGAGGCTCCGAGTGAGGACGCCGTCTGTGCCGGCTGTAGAGAACATTGAGGTGGGGCCGCCTCGTGCTTCACGGTCCTGGAGTTATTTTCCATGCCATCCATGTCCTGACTACACCCATTTTAGGAATGGGGAAACTGATGCTTCAGCCCTATTTATTAAGTGCCAGGAAAGTTTAGTCTGCATGTTGTTTTGCTTATGTTAGCATGTTCAGCTTACACCGTAACTCCAAGAATGTAAAAGAGACATTTCAAAATGCATTGAATTAACACATTCCTTTGCTGTGATCCCATGTCCCCTAAATGTTCCAAAATGGGACAAATGGAAAATGGAAAACAGACCAAAAAAATGTGCTTGACTGACACTATGGATTAGGGTGTCCATGACAGTATAAACACACACACACACGCTGCACACGTGCACCCTGTGGGGTGGGCCCCAGGATTAGGGCCCTTCCAGAGCAGCCAAGGCTGGGCTGCCAATTTCAGGGCTGCCCCTTGACCTGGCTGTGCTGGGATGAGGCCAGCGGTGCTTGTGTCATAGGAACGCAGTCACCTGGAGCTTACGGAGAGCCCCTGCACCCACTGCCCAGGGAAGCCCAGACAGGTGCTGAGGCTGTCACTTCACTCTCAGAAGGCCATGATCACTCGGCTGCTTGGAAAAAGGGGAATGGGTCAGGACTTCTAATTCATCACTAAATAAAATGTAGCTCCCTTTGGGGTCCTGTGGTGCAGGTCTGCGCGGCTCTGCTTGAGGGAGCACTGAACTCATTCACCCTCCCAGCAGTCGGCTGTGACGCTTGTGGGCCTGTTACTCATCCCAAAGTCATCAGTCATGTTTCCAACACTGTGAGTAATTCGGGGAGGGCAGAGGAGGGCAGGGGAGGGGGGAAGGACTTCAGGCTGGGGGTGGGATGATGTCAAAGAGGCAGTGTGGCCCAGAAGGAGCCCTCATCCCTCTCACTCCAAAGCTGGAAATGCTGTGCTTTTTGAGAAGAGTTGCATCCTTCATGTGCTCCAAAGTGGTGTGTGTGTGTGTGTGTGTGTGTGTGTGTGTGTGTGTGTGTGTGTAGAATGTTGGCAGCTTCAGGAAACTGGAAACCAGAGCAATAAGGACTTCTCCCTTCATTTCTAGCAGCTGAGAAAGTGTGCTAGCCCACAGAAGGGATGCCAACAGGGCATTTTTTTGACTTAATAAAGTATGAACTCATATTTGTCACTTTATTCCATTTTCTTCCTTCGAGGGGAGGTCAGAGATGATCTCCATTTTATAGCCAAGGAACTGAACCTCAGAGCCATCATGGGAGTAGCTAGAGTCCCATCACTAGGGAATATTGGAGCTGGGATTAGAACCCAGATCCCTTGACAACTATCCAGCACCAACACCTCTGGACTCTGAGGGCTTCCTCTAAGCAGAGGGCCCTGCCAACCTTTGGACTAATTTTCCCTCCATGATCAGCTTCCCACAGCTGGGCTCAGCCTGGGCCTGACAGTTGTCCCACTCTTTCCTACACCATGCTCCCACAGAGGTCCCGGTAGTGGGAACTCTTGGGTAAGGTTCAATTCCAGATCATTTTTCCTTCCCCCTGACCTGGGGCTTGACCAGGAGACCTGGCTGCCTTTAGAGTAGAGCCTTTTCCAAGGCAGTAGCAAGTGGAAGAGCCAGGTGACCACAAGCAGGATGGAGAGTTGGTGAGCAGGTCTGCTGAGACCTAAGGCGACCAAGCACACTTCTGGCCCAAGCCTAAGGAATTCAGTACCAGCAGACAGGCATTTCAGCTCTGGATTGGCTGAGTGACCTGGTGCCTCAAACTTGGGCCTTTGTATCTTATACTTCTTGTGTTTCCCCACCCACTCCTCCCAAGAGAACAATCAAAATTCATCCTTAGTTCCCCAGAGAAGGAAACCCTGCAGGAAATCCACCTGGGAAAAGAACCCCCATTTCATGAGCACGTACTATGTTCCCAGGCATTGTGCTATGTTTTACATGGATTGTCTGTTTGGATCTTCACAAAAATTCCCTGTGAGGTAGATATTCTTTTTTTTTTTTTTTTTTTAAAGATGACCGGTAAGGGGATCTTAACCCTTAACTTGGT
>NW_007726815.1:65265-69694 GCF_000696425.1 Galeopterus variegatus | reverse complement strand
AGTGAGTCACGGGCCGGCCCGAGGCAGATATTCTTATCCTCATTGTTCTGATGAGGAAACTGAGGCTTCAGAGGTTATGTAACTTGAGCTACATCACCCAGCTACTAAGAGAAGGGGGCAGAATGTGAATCCAGAGCTGATGGTGTGCTGGTCATTCTACTGAATCATCCTGCCTGGAAAAGTCTACAACAGTCCAGAAAAAGCATTCTAGATCACCTCATCTCAGATGCTAACGTCAGATGGTGACCAAAGAGATATGTGGTGTGGGAAAATGACTTCTTGAGATCAGAGGTTGTCATAGGCTGAATTATGCCTGCCGTTCCTCCAAATCCATATGTTGAAATCCTAACCCCCAATATCTCAGAATGTGACTTTATTTGGAGATAGGGTCTTTAAAGAGGCACAATTAAATTAACATGAGATCATTAAGGTGGGCCCTAATCCAATATGACTGGTGTCCATATAAGAAGAGGAGATTAGGACACAGAGAGATGCAGAGGGAAGACCACGTGCAGACACAGCGAGCGTGTGGCCATCTCCAAGCCAAGGGGAGGGGACTCAGCAGAAATCAATCTGCCAACACCTCAGACTTGTAGCCTCCAGAATTGTGAGAAAATAAATTCTTGTTTAAGCCCCAGCTTCTGTATTTTGTCATAGCATCCCTAGCAAACTATGTAGAGTCTTTTTAAAAAATCATCTCTGTGTTCCCAGCCCCAGCACACAGGAGGCACCGAATCCACATTTGTGGACTGGCTGAAGGAAGCAAGTACCACAAACACTGTGCCTCTCCAATAGGCAGAGACAATTCAAATTTTGATTTTTTGCAACCAGCCTCATTCCTTTGTCAAAACTTCCTGTTTCTTATGAACAGAGATTTTTAAAGATCCCAGAGGGCATCCAGTAAACCCAGCAGCTATTACCAAATAATTCTGGTTTTGATGAGCTCAGCAAGGATGAATCAGAAGCAGGCAGACTTGGCGTTTCCCTTGAAATTTACCCAAGGTTAAATGTTAGAAGGAGAAGCAAAAATATGTTTGGAAGTTTATTGCCAGCAAGGAAATATGGGCAGTGCTGGTGCCCAAGCCCAGGTGGAGATGGTCTTTCCTTCCTTCCGCTGGAGCCACTGAGGCCTGGGCAACGGCTGATGCTGGTGCAGCTCACGCAGAAGCAGCCTCTTGACACCTGGGGGCCCTGTCCTCATGGTTCTCACCTGGGTCTCCTATCTGAAAAAGAGAATTCCAAGAATGAGGGTCCTCCTGGAGCCCCTGTCATCCTGGTAGCTGCTGTGGCCTAGAGGAGCTCTAGAAGGGAGCCCTGGAGATGTGGAGCTTTGGGACAGGGAGAGTGTACAGGGGTCCTCACAGCTAGGAGCCTCCAGTCCCTGACTCGGGAGCCAAGCCGTGTTCCTGTGATGGGATCAGACAAGGTGTGGTTGAGAGGGTCTGGGCCGATCAGGTGTCAGATCAAAGTGAAGCCTGGATGCTTCTGAGGGCATCCTGTGACACTGGCAATGTCCGGGCGGGAGCTGTAGAAACTGGTGAAAAATGGAGTACAAGCGGGAGGTCCTGGGGAGGGTGTGGAAGTGGTTAAGAGCCCACTTCTGAAGAAGAGAGGGCTGTGACCATGCCCTCCTGTGTTGACACCTCCAGGGGTGCTCACAGCCTGGAGAACAGCATCTCAACTCCTTTAGGACCCAGTGCCCCGACTCTTCAGTCTCGTTGATTGCCCCTCCCTTCCTGGTCTCAGGATCTACTTCCAGTTCCCTTCCTGTGTCTGCTCCTGTCTACTCCTCCCATGCGACGTCTCTCAGCAGCCCCTCCACCCGGGCACCCCTCCCGGGGGAGTCTTCCCACCGCTCCTTCCACAGGAGGCCCTTCTGTCTGCCTGTCAACCCACGGGCCATGCCCCAGCCTCCTGCCACGCCTTCCTGTCCCCCTGGCACCCACACTCTGCAGTGGAACTGTCTCCTTCTACAGGCCCTGAGCCCCCAGTCCCTGGCAGTGATCTCTGCCTCCTGGGGGGCCTAGTTCAGAGTCTGAGACATAGTAACAGCTCAATAAACGAGTGTGAGTGTGGAGACAATGAATGGCTCACTAAGTGAATGCCTCCTCCTAAACAGGGGACCCAGTTCTATGAATGAGTCACACGCCCACGGGATGCCTTGCTCCCCCCCACCCCCCGCCGACCCCGGTGAAGCCCGCCCTGAGATGAGGTCATCATCACCCTAATTCTCAGAATCACCCATGCCCTGATCTTTCTTCTCCTTTTGCCCTTGCTGCTTCTCACCCCCTCCCCCTCCTTCCTTCCCTCCCTCCTTCAAGGGCAGCACATCTAAATAAGGCAATGTCCCCTAGCACTGCGTGTTCTCAGGGTTTTCATGCAGAAACCTGCCAATCATGAGAGAGAATCAAGAGATGGATCCCTGATGAGGAGGTGGGATGGATGAGATTCCCGTGGGATCCCCCAGAGTTGGACTCTCTGCAAGTGGACCTGGTGTTCTCCAGTTAACTGAGTAGGAAACTGGGAGGACCTGGGTGTGGGAGGAGGCCTGGGCCAGGAGCATGGGCCAGGGGTATAGGAAGCTGGCGGAAGGCTGGGCCTCCTGCAGCCCATGCATCCCAATGTGTCCCCGGTCCTGGCATGGCCTGGGAGGGGTACTGCCCTTGCCGTATGCTCTTGCTTGGCTGCCTACCCTCCCTCTGTAGGGCAACCTTCCTCCCCCAATGTGTCACATGACCAGGCAGGAGCCCCATCCAGACCCAGGGAACATCTCTGCCTCTTTCAGCTCATGTTCTCTCCTTTTACTCCTTTCCTTTCCCCCTAAATGTCATGGAGGTGTTTCTGGCCTAAGTGGCAAAGAGTCGGCCATGCAGAGTGTGCCCCTAGGTCACTGCCGTTTTCATGTCATGCACTTTTCCGTGAGAATGAACAAAGAAATTAGAACCCTGCTTCTGGAAAATTGATGTTTATAAGATTGTGAAGAGAACAGATGATTTGTGATTCTGGAAAAAATACCATAAATATCTGAATTAAAGGCAGCTTCTGAGGCTGGAAAAAGAGAATATCATGGTGAATAAAATTACGGCTACTTCATGTACTGGATGGAAAATGTGTGGCATTAATTAACCCAGAAAAGTCGTTCTGTAAATAAGTGAAAGCAAATAGACCCAAGAAGGGTAGACACATCAAAAGACGCTCCTCGGTGGGTTCTGTGGAGCAGAGGGGCCCAGCCCCGCCCTCCACACTGCATTTCCCTCATCTCCTTGTCTGTCTCCTCCCCGGACAGTGAGCCCTGGAGCTCAAGGACTGTTCATGTCACCTCTCTCAATCCCCAGTGCCTTGCACAGGACCTGGCACATAGTAGGTGCTCGGTAGGTAGGGTGATCCTGTAATTGATCATCCAAACTGGGACACTACAGGAGTGAAAGGAGGCTGTTAATAACTATGTCAGGACAACAATTGTCATCTGGGACTATCCTTGGCAAAGAGGTGTCTGTTCTCTCTCCTATGCATTAGGTGTCTGTCGAGTGAGTAAACGAACAAATGAATGAATGATTCTTTTGCAGGTCGAGGCTGCTGGCGCAGAGGCATCCATGGCTTCCTACACTGTTGGTGTCACTGTCAAAGAGAAAACTCACCCGTGTGTACCATGTTCACCGTGTTGTGTTTTAAGGTCCACCTTTGTTCTTATCACGTAGACAAGGCCTCCCATGACGGACAGAAAAGCTGGGCTGAGCTGAAGCGTCCTGCCGCACTGCTCAGAGCGTCTCCTCCACGACAACTGCTCACTTGGACGCCAGGAGCTGAGCACCGCGCTCCATGTCCTTTACTACATTTAATCCTCACGTGAGCCTCGTGGAGTAGATACTCTCCTTACCTTTTACACGCCAGTCAACTGAGGCTTAGAGAAGGGGATGTGCCCAAGGCCACACAGCTATCAGTATCAGAGCTGCAACCCACACCCAAGTCTATTGGACACCAAAGTGCATGCTTTTAACACTGCACAAGCCTGCCTTCTGGGCGGCCTTCTGCCTGGGAAGAGACGTAGAACAGAGGTGTGGGGTGGCCAGTTTCTGGCAGCAGGCCTGCTCTCTCCTGCTCCATACCACATGTGCCCCCGGGAACTTTGGGGCCATCGTCTGGAGAGAGTCAGTAGGGGCTGGGGACAGAGCATTGTCCAAATTGGGACAGAAAGTTTGCTCTTCTGGAGGCCTACCTGCTGTCTGAGTGCTGGGAAGTCTTGGAAGGGTGGTGGCACTCTTAGAACCTCTGGCCAGGCCAGGACAGTGATAAGTGGGCTCTCTGCAGGTTACAAGCCCTGCAGTTGCTGGAGCAGGCAGGGCAGGGGCCCTGGTCACCCTCGCTTCACAGATGAGGATGCTGCACCTGTGAGCTATAACAGCCCTCATGGCCGGGGGGGGGGGGGGGG
>NW_007726815.1:61138-64610 GCF_000696425.1 Galeopterus variegatus | reverse complement strand
GGGGGGGGGGGGGGGGGGGGGGTTAAGGAGGAGAAGCATCCAGACTCCTAACCCAGAGCTCTGTCAGTCCTTCCACCTCCTGCTTCCTGCCCTCCCCACTCCACCCCTTGAGGCCTATGGAGCTTCTTTGATACGTGGCCTGGCTGTTTGTCCAGAGCATGGCTCATTGGTGGCCCAGCCGCAGCCCATCAGGAGAGCAGCCTAGGAGACTGGGGTCTGCAGACCACGGTGGACCATGCTGCATCAGAGAGCCCAGGGGAGAGGCTGGCAGGGGCCTGGCCGGGCTGAAATGGAGGAGAAGGGAGGCCAGGGATTCCCAGGCCTGGGCAGGCCTTCTGTGCTGGGCAGATGGAGAGGTGGGAGAAGGTGAGCCAGGGCAAGGTCTAGGCTAGGACGAGGCTCAGACAGGGCTCTGTGAGGGAGCAGGGCAGGGCGCTTCCATGGCTCAGCACTACCTGCCTGTGGTCTCCTGCTCTCCTCACAGCCCTTGCCCCCTGGCTGCCCTGGTGCCACCATCCCTGAGCCAGAGCCAAGCACAGCTCCCTGGTGCCCTCTAGTGACTGCCTCTCGCAGCCCCTGGGCCCTCTGGGGAAAAGGACGCATCACACACAGTCCTGCTGAGCTAGGCCTCTGCACAGTCTCCCAAACCTAGATTTATCTTTAAGCTGAGACACTTCTGAGCATAAGAGGGGCTCTATTGATAATGATGCTGGAACAACAGACATAAAATGGACCATCCCAGGCAAGTCGGGGCATCTGGTCACCCCACCCAGGTCAGAAACATCTCCCCACTGTAGCCCTCAGAACCATCTATGGGAGCCGCCCCATTAAGTAAATGAAATAAGACATGAGATGTGCTCAGCAGGGGCCTGGGACAGTAGGTGACCAATGACTATGTGGTCAGTAAACAACCGTTAGCTCCACTTGGTACTAGCAGTCATTTGTTTGGTCCCACTCTGGAAGTCCATTTCAGAAGGGAGGACAGGAGAAGCCACCTCCGAAGCTCCGGGTGAGGGAGGAACAAGCTGTCCACATTCTCAGAGCCCAGCACATGGCAGGAGGGAGGTTCGTGTGGCTCAGCGTGTGCTGGCTGAAAAAGCAAACTCAAAACATCCGCCTGTGATTTATTAAGACATCCCTCCACTTGCGATTTTGGGTCTTGTTGGGGAGTCCAGAACGGAAACCGCTTCTCCAGCGAGAGAAGGATGTTTTGACATGGGGCCTTTTCCCACTGGCTTTGCAGATGGGCCCTTCCTCTCCTCACCTGTCCCCTTGCACCAGCCGTAGGGATGACCTCTGCTCTGCTGGGCGCCCTTGATGACTAACACGGCAAGTGTGTGGGCCGCCACCTGTCCTGGCCTGCACCCCACCCTCACACCCCCATTTCTTCGTCACTGCCCTTGTGGTTGCTGCAGGGAGGGCCTCGGGGAAGTTTGCTAAACTGCTGGCTCACCAGGGCTCCTTGACAGGGGTTGACACAAGGTGGCCAGTGTCTGTGACCCCCACACCAGGTGGGGTCTAGCACAGGGACTAGAGCCCTGCCCTCAGGGACGGGGTGGTCGCAGGGAAAGAAGTCCTAGTGGAAGGTTCTAGTGGCCAGAGCCAGGGCAGGGGCACTGAGGTGGGCTTTGGAGTGCTGAGGGGGAAGTGGCTTAGGAGCAGAAAGTGGAGAGAAGAACCTGCAGGATGGGTACGGAGGATCTCTGCAGCGGAGGTGGGCGAGGGCATGACAGGGCTCAGTCTGGGGCTCCTGGGGCGAAGAGTGTGGGGTGGCTGGTACTCTGTGCGCATGTGTATTTAGGTATGATTCAGGAAGACAAAAGTCGGGGGGCTTTAGAGCCTGGCAAACATCATTTTGAAGAGTTCTTCTTGGTGTAGGGGTGACGGGTGCATTGTTCAGGAAAGGGGAGAAAGCTTTCAATTGGTTTTTGTGTTTCTCAAACCAGTTTGCCCACATCCTGGGCATCTGTGACCTGTGAAGGACCTGCTTGGAGCCGTGCATGTCTGGGCCTGAGGGTGGCGTGCCTACGTGTGGCCCGTGATCTCTTCAGGCACTCCCCCAGCAGGGTCACCCAGCAACTGTTGCAGCAGAGGAGGCACAGCTCTGCTCGCCCACCTGGTCCTCCTGCTTCTCACTTGGCCCCCACTGCTGATAGCTCAGGCAGCACAATCTGCAAGTGCAACCCGCGGGCTCAGCCCGATCCGGGCTCAGCTGGGGCAGCTCTTCTTTGCTCCGCTCCACCTGTTCTCTCCTCAGGGCCCTGCCTCTAAACGTGAGGCTTCCTGCTCCTATTCACATTCAGAGCTTTGCACCACCAGCAACACACAGGCACACACATGCACTGTGTCTAGAGCAAGAAAAGCTAGATGTGAGATTAGGCTCTGACACTGACCAGCAATGTGGCCGTGGGCAGGTCAAACTCTTTGCACCTCAGTTATCTCATCTGTAAACTGGGGATAATAACACTTAATGGTGCTATCTCATGGGGCTGTCATGAGAACCAAATAAGATGATGCACCTGCAAACACTGCAGAGGACTCTGCCAATGGCAGGGACTATTACTACTGTTTTCATACCACACAGCACTTACGCACGAATGGAAACACGTGTACCAAGTGCAGATGACATGTCTGGCATTGCTTCTTTACTCATTCATTAACTATTTACTGAGCCTCCTGTGTGCCTGGCACTGTTCTAGACACCTGGGCCATAAAAACAGATAAAACACAAGACCCTGCCTTCTTGGGGCTGACATTCTAGGGGAGGAACTCCCACACGCCCCAATCTACCCTGCACACATTCCAACCTCTCTCCTGCCTCTGCAGTCCAAGCCCAAAAGGTAAGCAATATCAGGCTGCTAGGAATTCTCTTCCTAAGGAGCTCCCCATCATCTGGATGGCTTGGCAGAAGCCCTTGAGTAGAAAAACAAGGTCATTCTGATACTTGCTAGAACACTCAGAGTGGTGTGGCCAAAAGGGAGAGCAATCATTGTTTAATTGCCCATTTTACAGATGAGGAAACTGGGGCCCCAAAAGGTTTACCTGCCTTGCCCCAGGTTATGCAGCTGTCAGTGACAAAATTATTCACTCAGTCAACAAATATTTGTCTGCACCACCCACTGTTCCAGCCACTAGGCACAAGGTTTCTGCCTTGGTGGAGCTTACATTTTGTTAAGGGGAGACTTAAAACTATGTAAACAAGTAAGCTCATTTCAGATAGTGATGAGCGCTAGGCAGCAGATCATAAGAGACAGTGGGAGGGAGAGCGAGGGGGATTGGGGGGCCAGAGAAGGCCTCGCAGGGAGGTGACATTTAAGCTGAGGAACCAAACAGAGGACACTTTCTGCAGAAGTTACCCTAAATGGTGACCTAGAAAAAGAGACTTGAAGGATCCCCTATGGTTTGTTTAAAAGGCAAAGCTTCCAAACACATTCTACGAAGCAAACATCATCCTGATACCAAAACCAGGTAA
>NW_007726815.1:57109-58589 GCF_000696425.1 Galeopterus variegatus | reverse complement strand
ACACAATAACTAACTACATTGTATATTGACAAAATAAAAAATAAAAAATAAAAAATAAAATAAAATAAAATTATAGAATTTAAAAAAAAAAACACCTCCGTAAGCCTGAAAAAAAATAATAATAATAAATAAATAAATAAAAGGCAAGGATGGTATTGTGAGCCCTCCTGGGGAGAGTAGGGATTTCTGAGCCCAGAGCTGAGTAACTGTGACCTGAGGATCCAGGTGTCCATCCTTGTGACACAGAGCTCAGGGTGTCTGGGGCTCCTCTTGTTTTGTTTTTTAATAGACTTTATTTTTTAGAGCAATATTAGGTACACAAAAATGTTGAGCAGGAAGTACAGAGTTCCTGTGTACCTTCTGCCCCCGCATATGTGGCACGTTTGTTACGTTGACATGTCATTATCACCCAGTGTACAGTTCATGTTAGCGTTCACTCTTCGTGTTGTATGTTCTATGGGTTTTAACGAAAGTATAATGACTTGTATCCATTGTTATAGTATCGCACAAAGTAGTTTCACTGCCCTAAAATCCCTCTGTGCTCAGTCCGTTCATCCTTCCCTCCCCGCTAGCCCCTGGCAACCGCTGATCTTCTTACTGTCTGCATAGTTCCACCTTTTCCAGAATGTCATATGGTTGGAATCATACGCTATGGAGCTTTGTCAGACTGGCTTCTTTCACTTGGTAATATGCATATAAGCTTCTTCCATGTCTTTTCATGACCTGACAGTGCATTTATTTTTTAGTGTTGAATAAAATTCCATTTTCTGGACGTAGGGGCTACTTTTTGGTTTTTATCTAGCTTCCTGCAGTAATTCTGCCTGCAAGCCCTTTCATTCCCCAGGGCTGGGGTGGAGCAGCGATGTGTTGTTGGAGGTGTCTGCTCTCTCGCTTGGTAAAGATAAGGCCTTTCTGGGCCCCAAGGCTGCACCACCCCCAGCGCTCAGCAGGTGGCCACAGCACCCTGTCCTTCTTTTAGCAGGCAATGCGTGGGGCAGGGCTTCCTGGGGCATTGTGTGAGGGAACACGCAGTGGAATGTGTGGCTGTTCCCCACAGGCCCCTTCCGTTCCTCACCCTCCCCTGGGCAACTTGGGCAGCTGAGCTACATTTCTTAGTTTGGGGAGGGGAGAGGACCTGGAACATTTTGCCATTTCCGTCCTCAAGGAAAAAGGAGTTCCAATATCTTGCTCTCACACAGTACTGTCTCCTAGAAGACTAGAAGCTTCCAGGAAGTCTGGTCCTCATGATGGGATCTGATCTCAAGAAGGTAGTTCCCTGTGCAAATAGCTCCATTTGCAGGAGGAGAGCCTCATGGAGTGAGCAGGAAGGATGTTGGTGTGTTTTGCCCCTGGGGCTGGCAGGCTAAAGGGAAAAGCATTTCTGGTGAAGGGGGCTGCTGCCTTTTGTCAGCAAGATGGAATCATAGCAACAGACAAATGGATTAACAAAATGTGTGCAGTGGTCCTTCATTATCCATGC
>NW_007726815.1:53322-55444 GCF_000696425.1 Galeopterus variegatus | reverse complement strand
TACATCTTATCTCTTGGGAGCTACAATGTCACCTCTTCCAGAAAGCCTTCCTGGATAGTTAGACTTTGCTTAACGATGGGGACACGTTCCAAGAAATGCATTGTTAGGTGATTTTGTCATTGTGCAGACATCATAGAGTGTACTTTCACAAGCCTGGGTGGTATAGCCTGCTACACTCCTAGGCTGCATGGGAGAGCCTATGGCTTCTGGGCTACACCACCCTTGTATATGTGGCCCATTGTTGACCGAAAGGTCACAATGCAGCACATGACTGTACTCCCTCCCTCTCCTCTCACCTGAGCCAGATGTAGTCTTGAGGGCTGTGTGATACAATAAATATAGAAATAAAATCACAAGACCTAGGTTTGAATTCTGCTGCTGTCATTTACTATCTGTGCGACCTTGGCAAATCACTTAACCTCATGGGGCCTCAACATCTCCTTATGAATTAATGGCAATAAATTACTTCAAGGGATGGTAATGAAGATTAAATAACATAATATAAACAAAAGGGCTAGAACACGGAGGGTGCTCAATAAATAATAGTTTCTTTCCTTTGAATTCTCAAAGCCCTTTATCTGAACTCTCAGTCTTACATTATAGATATTTGTGTCATGCATTCATTCAACAGCATTTAATTGAATGTAAAGGCAGTAAGTGTTAAGAAGACTAAAGCAAGATAGGGAATGTGTGTCATGTTGCTATTTTATTTAGGGTGGTTAGGAAACTCCTCACTAATAAGGCATCATTTCAGCAGAGACTGTAAGGCATCATTTGAGCAGAGAACCGAGGGAGGGAGCCATATAGTTATCAGAGAAGATATCAGGACAAATGCAAAGTCCCTGAGGCAGGAACATGTTCTGTTTGAGGAAGGAAGCCCGGGTGGTGGGATCAGAGCCAGCGAGAGAGAGAGAGAGAGAGAGAGAGAGAGAGAGAGAGAGAGAGAGAGAGAGAGNAATCATAGCAACAGACAAATGGATTAACAAAATGTGTGCAGTGGTCCTTCATTATCCATGCAAGATTAGTTCCAGGACCCCCGAGGATACCAGAATCTGCAGATGTGCGAGCCCCTGATATAAAAAATGCCTTAGTATTTGCACATAACCTTTGCACATCCTCCTGTATTCTTTAAATCATCTCTAGATTACTTATAATACCTAATATAATGTAAATGCTATGTAAATAGTTGTTATACTATACTTTTTAAAAAATTGTATTATTTTAAATTGTTGGTTTTTTATTGTTTTTCCCCCCAAATATTTTCTATCCACAGTTGGTTGAGTCCACAAATGCAGAACCCACAGATAGAGAGCGCCAACTCTAACCCATACCATGGAATATTAGTCAGCCTTAAAAATGAAGGAAATTCTGACACCTGACACGACAAGGGTCAACCTTGAGGACATTTTGCTAAGTGAAAAAAGCCAATCATAAAAAGACAAATTTTGTATTATTCCACTTATATGGGGTACCTACAGTAGTCAAATTCATAGAGACAGAAGGTAGAATCGATGTTGCCAGAGGATCAGGGAGAGGGGAATGGGGTGTCGGTGTGTCACAGGTGTGGGGTGTCCGTTTGGAATGACGCTGGCAGTGCTGGAGATGGATGGTGGTGACAGTTGTACAGCATTGTGAAAGTACTTAATGCCACTGAACTGTACACTTAAAAAGGGTTAAAATGGTAACCACTTTATGTTATATATATTCTACTACAGTAAAAAAAAAATTTAAAGAAATTTTGAACCAGGATCATAACGTCCACAGAGCCTATCCTATTGTTTCATCGTTTACATGACCTCTGTAACAATCCGACTCAGAGTCCTGCTGCTTCCACGGAGAACCTCATGGGTGGAGAGCTAACTACCGTGAAAGAGCATTGAACCTCAAGTGGAAAGACCTGTGTGGGCACCTAATAGCCGAGCCTCAGCTTCCTTATAGATAAAATGGGCACATAACACTTGCCCTATCCTATCCTACGAAGCTGTCCTGAGGATCAATGAAGTACCCATGAAAGTGCATCGTAAACTCTAAAGCACTCTATACAGATAAGAGATTATTAGTATTATCATAACTATTGCCTACCTAGATCATTGGCTCCCTTTGGGGGCAACTCTAATGGCTG
>NW_007726815.1:49391-52871 GCF_000696425.1 Galeopterus variegatus | reverse complement strand
CTGCTCCGTGGAAAATCGACAGTACAGTAGGTAGTGAGAGTGAAGCAGGGAGACGGATTAGCAGGCTACTGCAGCAATGCAGGCAAGAGATAACAGCGGCTTGGACCCAGGAAGGCAAACAGAGGTAGAAAGAATGGTCAGATTCTGAATATATATTTGAAGGCAGGGCCAAGAATCCTTGCTAGGGTGTGAGACAAAGAGCCAATGCCAGGGCTTTTGCCTGGGAAACTAAGACAAGTCTCCATCACTGAGATAGGCAAATCTATGGGAAAAGCAAGTTTGAGGGGAGGGAGCAGAGGGGGAATCAGGATTTGGGTTTTGTATTTACTTAGCTATTTACCATTCTCTATGCTCTTCATTTGTTTCTACTGTTCTAAATTTCCCTCTTGTATTATTTTCCTTCCACCTGAGAACTTTCTTTAGCATTTCTTGTAATGAAGATCTGCTAATGGTAAATTCTTTCAGTTTTTTTTTTTCCTGGAAATATTTCTGTTTCATCTCTATTTCTGAAGGATATTTTTGCTGGATATAGAATTCTGGGTTGAAGGGTTTTATTTTCAGCACTTTAAAGATGTTGGTTCACTAGCTTCTGGCCTCCATTATTTCTGGTGAAAAGTCAGCTGTAATTTGAATTGTTTTCTTCCCCTTGTATGTAATGTGTCTTTTTTTCTCTGGCTACTTTCAAGATTTCCTCTTCTTCTTTGGTTTTTAGCAGTTTGACTATGATGTGCCTAAAGGAGGTTTTCTTTGTATTTGTCCTTCCTGGAGTATACTGGGTTTCTTGAGTCTGTAAATGCATGTCTTTCACCAACTTAGGGGGAATTTTGGCCATTATTTCTTCAAATATTTTTTTTTCTTCTGTCCTGTAGTCTCTCCCCTTTCCTTCTGGGATTTCCATTACCTATGTTAGACATTTTGATATTGTTTTTCAGGCTTCTGAGTCTCTGGTTTCCCTCCCCAACCTTTTTTCTCTTGGTTCTTCAGACTGGATACTTTCTATTGATATAAATTCAAGTTTATTGACTCTTTGCTCTGTTATCTCCATTCTGTTGTTAAGCCAATCCAGAGAATTCTTAATTTCAAATATTATCTTTTTCAGTTCTAGAATATCCATTTAGTTTTCTTTTAAATCAAGTTTATTTCTCTGCTGAGGTTTCCTATCTTTCATTTGTTACCAACAATATAACCCCTCACCTTGCAAAGCATAGTTATAACAACTACTTTAAAATTATGATCTGCCAATTCCAATGTTTGGGCCATCTCAGGGTAAGTCTCTGTTGATTGTTGTTTCTCTTAAGAATGGGTAACATTTTCCACTTTCTTCATATGTTGAACAATTTGGGTATTCTGAACACTATGATTTTTAAGTTGCAAAGATTCTGGATTCTGCTATATAGCTTCCCCAAATGCTGGTTTTTGTTTTGTTCTATTTTAGCAGGCAATTACCTTGGTTGAATAAAACTATAAACTGTCTTTTGAGCAGCAGTTCAAATCTCAGTTCAGTTTGCTTATTCCTATCTGGGCTGCATGATCCTGCCTCATGCATGCTTGGATCAGGAAATTGGCCAGAGATCTGGACAGAGTTTATATACAAAATTTGTGGTTCTTCCTCTCTAGGTGTGTCTTTTCCTGGATCCCCCTGTCACTTTCCAACAACTGTGCTGGCCTCAAACTCCATCCTTTGATTCTTCAGACCAGAGGGACTGCAGGTTTTCTAAGATCACTTTGTCTGCCCCGTGTGTCTCTACTGTGGCCTGCCTTCAGGCTAAAAGCTATAAAAAATGGGGAACTCATCCTATGCATTCCTTTTTCCAAGTAATGACTCCTCTCTAGAAAATGCCTGCTTTTGTTCACTCTCCACAGCCTTCAGGTATTTGTTTTTCATATTTTGTTCGGAGTTGATAGTATTATCTGTGGGGGGTTGTACAATAGGATCTTACTGGGCTACCCTGGAAATAGAGCTGCCAGGAGTTATGTTTTAAACACTCTAAGTTTGTGATGTCCAATAAACTTCCAAGTGAAGATATTCACTAGCCAGTTGGATATATGCACCCAGAGTTCCAGAGAGAAATCACTTTACATTTGACAGGGTGTAGATGGTATATAAAGTCATGCAAGTGGGTAAAATCGCCTAGGGTGTGAGTGTCCATGCATAAGAGAAACAGGTGCAGAATCAAGACCAGTCTGCTCCAGAGTTTAATGATCAGTGTGATGAGGAAGAATTAGCAAAGCAGACTGAGAAAGAGTCCATGACAAGGGAGGAGAAAAACATAGGAGTGTTGTCTTGAAGTCCAAGTGAAGGAAGTATTTCAAAAAAAGGGCAGAGTGGTCAACTGTATCAAATGCTGCTGATAGCTTAGGTGAGATGAAGATTAAAAACTGACTGCTGGGTTTAGCAATACAGAGGACCTTGGTGCAGCTGAGAACTGTTTTGTTCAAGTGGTGGAGTCAGAAATCATTGAAATGAAGCGAAGGATAGAGTCCACAAGTATGGAGAGATCTTTCAAGGAATTTTAACATCAAAGAAAACAGGAAAATGGTGCTGTAGCTGGAGGGGAATATGAAGTCAAGAGAAGTTTTGTTTTGACTTTTGACATTGGGAAAATTACATCATGTTGATACGCCAAATGAGGGAGGAAGTGCGGGGAAACCATCGATGTGTCAGGAGAGGGAGAGTCAGCCTTAGACAGAATCATGGGCAGCTCACTCATCACAGCTGCTAAAGGCCACACCAGTGTGTTCTGTCAGCTCCTGCTGTCTACGCATCATACTAAATAAACCTAT
Organism: Galeopterus variegatus; assembly: GCF_000696425.1. NCBI lineage: Eukaryota > Metazoa > Chordata > Mammalia > Dermoptera > Cynocephalidae > Galeopterus > Galeopterus variegatus. The sequence continues at coordinate 50,087 of NW_007726815.1, read as the reverse complement.
TCAAGGGGCTGGCAGGTTAGCTTAGTTGGTTAGAGAGCCATGTAACACCAAGGTCAAGGGTTCAGATCTCCTGACCAGCCAGCTGCCAAAACAAACAACCTATTCAACAAGTTAGGCCACTCAGGAATCTGGAGAGAGGGGATATGGACTATGCCGCTAATTCATCACCATAACCCAGGGACCTGGCGATCTTAGGATAGAGGCGTCAAGGGCTGAGATGGGAGGATCAAGGAAACAGACCTGGCCATGGGGGCAGGTTCCAGAGGCACAACGGGGGCAGGAGCCTTCGGCTTCACCCTGGGGTGGGGGGTGAGGAGTGTGGTCAACATGCAAGTGTTAAGACGGTGGCTGTCATCCTGGAGAGGTATGTCTACAAGTGGCAGGACACAGATCTCATTCAAGAAGTTTGATAGCATCTTCCTGAGCAAAGTCTGGGATGTGCCTGTGCATTCTTTTTTTTTTTAAAGATGACCGGTAAGGGGATCTTAACCCTTGACTTGGTGTTGTCAGCACCACGATCAGCCAGTGAGCAAACCGGCCATCCCTATATGAGATCCGAACCTGTGGCCTTGGTGTTATCAGCACCGCACTCTCCCGAGTGAGCCACCGGCCGGCCCCTGCCTGTGCATTCTGATGTTGCGTCCTCAACCTGGGAATGGAGCCTGTCAGAGGTTGGTCACAGGCCTGGCTGTCATC
>NW_007726815.1:43083-48874 GCF_000696425.1 Galeopterus variegatus | reverse complement strand
GGCCGGCCCCTGCCTGTGCATTCTGATGTTGCGTCCTCAACCTGGGAATGGAGCCTGTCAGAGGTTGGTCACAGGCCTGGCTGTCATCTTGCTCCAATAGGGACTGTACTTGGTTTCCATCTTACTCCAAGCCTGACCAGATTAGATTGATCTGAGACAGGATTTGGCCCTCAGTGCAGGGTTGCTCCCACTCTATCTCTGATCTAGTGACCTTCACCATTTTACATCATAATTCAGTGCACACACACACATATGATATGTGTACTTACACAGTACATTGTACTTCTATTGTTTGTGATGTTCTCTGATATATATATATTTTAAATGCTAGTTACAACCAACCAAACTGATTTCATAATCCACTAATGGTTCTAACCTGTAGTGCGGAAAACACCACTCTAACCACATGACCTAATCAGCTCTGTTCTGCCACATTCTCACAGGGTGATGAACAGCACAAGGGTCCCAAGAAGCCTCACACACATGAGCTCGGCATATCTATCCACTTCTGCAGATTATTATATACGAACTTTAGAGCACATTTTTGCAGATGTACAGTTTTTCCCCTAGACCTGACCTCAGACTCACCTGTCTGCACACTGAGAGCTGCGGTGCTGAGCTCACCACTTCATGCTCGGTTCTCTCCTCACCTTGCCAATTGCACCCCACACTCCATCTTACCCCACTCAGTCCCCATGGGAGGCCCCTGAAGTCTTACTTTTGGAATTATAGAAAGAGACCTTGAGAATGTTTTGATGAGATTGTAACTAATCTAATGATCACCCTTTCCAGGCATTTCAGCAGTCTCCGGTCTCTGCTTGTGTTCCTCCAGTGACAGAGAGCTCACCACTTACTGAGGCAGCCCCTTCCATCTTCAGACAGCGATGATTTGGCAAAGTCTGTATTCTTGAAGTTTTCCTTAATTAATTTTTGTTTCAAAATTAGTGAGTCAAGTGTGCCTGGAACATTGCCAGGTCCATAGAAAGACTAGATAAGTACTTGCTACTAGCATTATTATGACTAGTTATATCAGAGCTATTAAAAATACTAACTAATTTATTCCTTTTCTCACATGTCTGCCCTTTATATGTTCAAAGGAAGAAATCACGTTGCCTGGGTTTTCTTTTTTCTACACTAAATATCCCCAGTTCCGTCAGCTCTGCCTCGTTTAATACAGTTTCCCCTCACTTCACATCCAGCTCACTGTCCTCCTATTTCCGTCAGGTTTCTAACCAGTTGATGTTTCTCTGAAAATGCAGGCGTTCAGAATTGGACACCAGACTACCCCTGCAGGAGACCAGGGCAGAGAACAGAGGGACTCTCACCTGCCATGACCTGGGTGTTCGGCTGCTAGTAATGCTGCCCAAGATTATTAACAGCCCACATCAGAGCAGACAGAGGCGTGCAAGTGCAAATAATGGGGGAGGGGGAGGGCCAGCACCCTCCCTCCCACACAAGGCACACTCCCTTGGGGGAAATTCACAAGCCGGCATCCTGGAAGAAATCAGGCCTGCAGGAGTGTGGACAGCTCATCCAGGAAGACCTAAATATACAATGGCTGCACCAGGGAGTCTCAGACTCAAATAACTACAGGGGCCTGACAAGATGATATCTGGAAAGCGATCTCTATCGGGGATACAGGAGGGGGTGGTGGTGACTGTGATGAGCTTACGCAACACACGCTCCAACTAAGGGAAGAAGCATCTACTCTGCTCAAGCCAATTATTGCCAAGCAGAAATGTAGGCCCCAATCTTTCTAGATCACCCACATTTTCAAAAAAAGTCAGAAACCTGCATCTTAAGACATAGAATCATTCCATTTTAAAATATCAACTGATTAAAAAATTTTTCAAAATACTGTGTGAGCCACCAACAGTGTCCAGGGTCAATGAAAACACAGTGACACTCAGATCTCCCTTCAGAGCTCTGTTCTGTGCCTGAAGAGCTGGGAGGCTGGGGCTGGGTGACGCCTGGTGACTGGCCTGCCTGGCTTTTACTCAAGTCTCTCCAGACAGTTCTCCATCACTGCTGTAGCCAGGGCCAAATTTGGGGAAACAGCTGCATTATCTGAGGAGCCCAAGGGAGCTTGTGTGAATCTCACACTAGTGTTTTCTTGGCAGGTGGAGAGAGCAGGTGAACCTGGAATACTGTGGCAAGGAGGGCTTTGAATGGACTCCTGACCTCTATGCCTGCGAGGGTATCCACCTACTTGCAGAGGGAGGAAGTGACAGGCTTTCCTTCCCTCTGGCTTCCGAGTCACTTCAAACTCTCCTTCCCAATGACTGTTTGTGTATCAATTTGCAAAGTAGTGAACACAAAAACGCTTTTGAGTACTTTCAGATATAGAATGTGCAATGACAGGCTAAAAATGTAGTTGTTTATAAAATTTTGAAATCATCATGGGATCCACAGATTCACTGACTTTTAGAGCAAGAAGGGGCCTTTCAACCAGCTAGCTGGCCAAATGAGGTAAATTGAGGCAGAGAGCAATATGCCTAAAGTCCCACTTCTGCTTCACTAGATCCTTTACTATTTCAGGTAATCTTCCCAATGCCTTGGGAAAATGAATCTCAACTTCTCCTCACCTGATTCTGCCCACTCACACATGATCAACCTTCCTTTGAGCTAAAACAATATTTTATGCAAATTAGAAATTTTGCATAAAATATAAAATAATAATTTTTTCAAATGTTACTTTATTTCAAAAATATTAATAAAGTCCCAATGTATATGCAACACATAAAATAATGTGAGTCCCCAAAAGTTTTTTTTTTTTTTTGTCCTTTTTGAGACCGGCCACACCGCGCTCAGCCAGTGAGTGCTCTGAGCGCACCGGTCATCCCTATATAGGATCCGAACCCGTGGCAGGAGCGCTGCTGCACTCCCAGCGCCGTACTCTCCCGAGTGCGCCACAGGCTCGGCCCGAGTCCCCAAAAGTTTTAAAAATTCTTCACAAATTGCATAATACTCTCCCAAGTGCGCCACAGGCTCGGCCCGAGTCCCCAAAAGTTTTAAAAATTCTTCACAAATTGCATAATTTTAAACCTGGCAAGCCAAGTAATTATAAATTGGTTTTGTTCTTGCCACATGGTGATACAACTTTAGCTGGTGAGCAGAAACTACTATCATGCATTGCCAGGACTGGGCTTAATTTATGTGAGCCGCAAAATATACAGGTTTTCAAAATACATCTTTTATATAAAATGATCTCCCTGGTCCTCTACTGAACAGGTTTTGTTGTCCTCCTGATTGGATGATACCTTTTTTGGCATGGTGGGCACATGGTGAGCAATGTGGGACACATGACTGGCTAAGCTTCTGACAGCCATTCCCTATTTCTTTCTTGTTAGTAGAATTCTTATTTTCTTTTAATGTTGATCAACGATATGCTCAGGGAAGGCAGCAGCCCTAGGAGGTAAGCCATGCCAGGTCTACACCAGCCATGGTAATCCCACCCTCTTTCCCAATGATTGGTTTAGGAGTTTCCATGTGACCCAATTCTGCCCAGTGAGACCTGGGAAGTTGGCCGGAGACCTTTGGGAAAGATTTCCTTTCTGATAGAAAAAGAAAGATATACATGAAAAAAGAAAAAGTTGCATTTTTGCTATGGGTTAAATGTGTCCCCCAAAAGTTCATGTATCAGAAACTTAATCTTCATTGTAACAGTGTTAAGAGGGTGGGAAATCCTATTACAGTAATTGAAAGGTGGGGCCTTTAAGAGGTGATTAGATCGTGAGGACTGTACCCTCGTGAGTGGATTAATTCATTGATGGTTTAATGGGTGGTCATGGGCATGGTTCTGATGGCTTTAAAAGGAGAGCAAGTCAGGAGGTTAGCTCTTCCTTGCTCAGCCCCTTCTAGCCATGTGATACCCTGGTTGCCATGGGACTCTGTAGAGTTCCCATTAAGAAAAAGGCCCTCACCAGATACATATCCTTCACCGTGGACTTCTCAGCCTCCCAAACTGTAAGGAATAAATTTTATTTCTTTATAAATTACCCAGTTTCAGCTATTCCACTATAAGAAACAGAAATGGACTAATACAATTTTCTTCCTGCCTTTGAACACTGGTATCATTGTTATGTAAAACTGGGATGCTTGGGGATATGGCAGCTATTTTGCAGACATGAGGGAAAGCAAAGAGAATCATAGAGAACACCTAACATATGCCAGGCTAAAACATGTGTTTTTCAGTAACACTAAAGGGACAAAGAAGAAGAAAATACATAAGCACAGAAAGGTGAGGCATACACAGCCCAAACATCCCAGGACCAAAGCTGGGATGACATCAGGCTCCCACTCTCAGCCCCTGAGCTCTTTCTCCTACACTAGGATATGAAAGAAACACACGTGCCTGGAGTGGGAGTAGTGGGCACTCAGAAGGTGTGGGGAAATCGGGGACCCAGAGTGTCCTGTCTACACTGAGGGAGGTGTATGGAACACTCCTGCATGTGCCGTGCACTCAGAAGGTGTGGGGAAATCCGGGACCCAGAGTGTCCTGTCTACACTGAGGGAGGTGTATGGAACACTCCTGCATGTGCCGTGTGACATAGCACACATGCCCTGGAGAAGGCACAGGAGATTCACTGAGCTCCACAGGCGTGTATGGGGTTGTGTGATAGTGTGGAGCCCTCCTTGGAAATTAAGCCATTCATCTATCTGCTCAGTCATTTTACTAATTTACAGAATACCACTTTTGGGCCACACCTTGCCCTTCTTCTTTGGGGATGCAAAGGAACAGAACCCAGTCTGGCTGTGGAGCTTGCAGTCCTGGATACGGAAAGGAATCATGCCCACGAATAATTGGGAGCCAAAGCAGGACCAGGCAAGTACCAGGGGCAGGGCCCAGGCAACAAGGGCGTGGGGGTTCAGAGACCTGGGATGGTTAGGAAGAGCTTTATGGAGGTGAAGGGCAAGAAGAGAGAGGAGTCAGATGATGGAGGTTTGGGGCCTGGATGACAGGGAGGACAGACTCTCAGGTATAGGTTGGGATGCCAGGAGACATCCCAAAAGCCTTCCTCCTCGCACCAATAACCCTTACTTCACCTTTAAAATGCAATCAACAGCAAAGTTTAAATTCTAGGACTTAATCTACATTCTAATTCATGGCTTCAATCATTTCAATGCATTTTATTGAGAAGCTGCTATGTGCTAGTATGTGCCGGCAAATGGGGCTATAGAGAGACAAGCTCTCAAGGAGCTCTGCGTCTGTAGTAAGACAGACCTATGATCAGCCAAAGACCAGGGATAAGTGCTGTAATGGGGGACACGGGGTGCCACCGAGCCTGGCCACAGGAGGGACACCAAAGAGGTTAGAGGCAATGACAGTGTGGTTTTCAGGGACACGGATTGCATCTTTAAGATGAAGTAAGAGTTATCCACATGGGGAAGAGGGAGGAGGAAGGTGTTCTCTGCTGAGAGCACCACACGCAAAGGTGCTTGGTACGTTTGCTGTCATTGGAGTGTGAGGCACAGGGGTGGGGGTGGAGGCGCAGTGCAGGTGGAGGGTGGGGAGTGGGGGAGGGAGCTGGGGAAGTGAGCCCCAGAAATGCCCTTTCCATTTGTCTTGGGGATCTAGGGAATCCCCCAGGCTGGGAAGGCTGCTGGACTGCTGATTAACTCACCACCCACTGGGCTTTCAAATGAGGCCCAATGCCCTGGACATGGGCTCGCCCTGGTCTCTGTGTGTCGATGACACTTCTTTTTTTTGTTGTTGTTGTCTTTTTGTCATTTTTCGTGCCCGGCAACGGATCGCAACCCTCAGTGTCGCACCCGTACCGGACCGGGACCG
>NW_007726815.1:40385-42145 GCF_000696425.1 Galeopterus variegatus | reverse complement strand
TATGTGGGATCTGAACCCTCGGCGGGAGCGCTGCCGCGCTTCCCAAGCGGCGCACTGTAGCGGTGCGCCACCGGGCCGGCCCCTCGATGACACTTCTGATCAGTCTGATCATTGAGGGCTGTCATCCCGGAGGAAGGGGGTTGAATAAGGAGAGACTCTGCTCCCCACCCTGAGCAGATTCTCTTTGCTTTGGGCTGCATGGACATCTGTGAGTAGACACCTACTGTCCTGGGCGAAGGACAGGAAAGAAAGGACAGTTTGGGCCCTTCCTCCTTACCTATTCCTTCATAGGGAGAGCTTGAAGTTTACTGGGAAGAAGTAGGCAGCCGCGTGTGGCCTCGAGCAGCTCGGGAGTCTGCCTCCTGCTTGTGGGGAACCATCAGCACTAGCATCTCTAATGGGTGGAGGCAGCCCCATCTGAGGTCAGCTGGTGGGAGAGGACACCAGGGGCCTTAGAAAGGAAACTGTGAGCCTGGGAGAGGCTGATCCAGTGGCCCTGCCCAGCCAGGGACCAGGTGATCAGGGTGGCTCCGAGTGTGCTGGAAGGAGAGGCTTCCCTTCTCTCCCCATCTTTGGAGGAATGTGGCCAGAGCAATGGCAGACATTGTCTTAGTCATGATGACAGCAGGGGACAGGGACAACCCTGGCTGTGTGATTTCAACAGCCATCTCCCACGGCATCAACTCTCCAGTTTTCTCTGTCAAGGGGACTAGTCTAGAGATTGCTGAATCCTCACACTGAGTAAGTCCCTGGGGGAGGCTGGGTTTATGGAAGAACTAATTCCTGGAAAGATGGAGTATAACATAAAGCTATTTATTTATTCACTTACTTATTCATTCTTTTTTGCACTAGTTTTCAAAAAACATTTCTCTGAAAAAAATTTAAATAATATGGAGGGGCCGGCCCGGTGGCGCACTGCTACAGTGTGCCGCTTGGGAGCGCGGCGGCGCTCCCACTGAGGGGTCGGATCCCACATACAGACTGGCCGCTCACTGGCTGAGCGAGGTGCAGGCGCAACACCAAGGGTTGCAATCCGGTTGCTGGTCACGAAAAAAGACAAAAAGGAAAAAAAAGATATGGAAATGGATAAAGCCAAAACACTTTTTTTCCCTTGCCACTTATAAGTCTCCTTCACTCCTGCTTTTCTGGGATAACCATAGTAGGAAGTGAAAAGGTATTCCTTCAAGGCTTTTTCTCTGTGTGTGCAAAAATAGAGATGTCATTTGGTTTTCACTGGTTTTCTTTTGCTTTTCTTTACAAAAATGAAATAATAACTCTATAAAGACAGTTCTAAATCTTGCTTTATAGGGAAAAAAAATCTCAGTAATGTTATCTTTGGCCTCTTCCTGTGTCAGTACGTTAATCCACTCACAGTCTTTGGGTGCCATTCAATCCCCATAGCACAAGAGGTGGGCCGGGTGGACTGGCCAGGCTGGTGAGGCAGGGTGGTTACAGAGGGCACAGCTTCCTCTTTGGCCACGGTTAGGGGTCATCTCTGCTCAGCCAGGCCCTTCCCTGCCCAAGGTTACTGTGCTGGAGGGATAGGAGGCACCAGAAGGAGGCTGAAGTGGTCTAACACACCGGATGAGGAGTGAGACTAGGTGCCGAGCTGGCCTTAGGGTTGGATGGCGAGTGCTGGCAACGAGGCTTTTGTTGGCTTTGAGAGAAAAGGGCAAGAAGGAGCCAGATGGTGGAGGTCTGGTGTTGGGCATAACTTTGCGCGCATGCGCCCTGACGCGCACGGGCGACATTTCATGCGC
>NW_007726815.1:22396-36728 GCF_000696425.1 Galeopterus variegatus | reverse complement strand
GCTCGGTTTTGTCGGCCTCTGGCTCAGGGAGGCCCGACAGTCTGGGGCCTGGATGACAGGGAGGACAGACTCTCAGATGCAGTTTGGGATGTCAGGAGATGGAGCCTCCATCTTCCTTTGTCCTTGCACCAGTGGGAGAGGTTTCGATTCTAGGAGCCCACAGCTGGAATGTGACCAAGCGGAGATTAAGGTCAGAGGTGCCTGACTCCCGAGTGCACATTCTTGTGCATTTTGCTCTGCTGCTGCCTGAGGCAGGTGGGGTTGGAGATGAATCTTGAGGATGGGAGGGAAATCGTCAGATGAAGATGTGAGGAAGGGATCTCAGGCGGAAGGTACAGATGAGAGGCAGTGTGGAGCCGGGACTGTGTGCTTAACTCAAAGGGAGTCTTTTAGGGTAAGGCCAGAAAAGAAGGTTTAGGCTCATTGGGGAAAGTCTTGAGGGTCTGGGGGAGGGGCTCGTGGCCCTTCCAGAAGGCCACAGGCATCTCAGATGAGGAAAGAAGCCTTTGCTGACTTGGTTGGGGTACAAGAGGAAAAGGGGAAGGGCTGCTGCCCCCAAAGCCTGTCCTGTGCTGACTGTGCAGCAGGCAGACCTCGAGGAGGAGCCCAGGAGCGCCCACCACGCTGGGGAGAGCAAGAGGCCACTGCAAGGCCGGCAGGGAGAGGAGGAAAGGGCTTGCAAATGGCCACGGTGAGAGATGGCCCGCTGTGATTTGGTTGGGGGATGAGGAAGGGACAGGGTCTGATGAGAACTACGGTGCCAATATGCAAATACCATCCACAGACCCAGCTCTGGCTATGATGGGCTGTGAGCCTGTGTGTCCTTGTGTCTTGGTCAGAGCTGAAGGGAGCCTCTTGGAGGGGCAGGTTCCTACTACTTGGTCCCATGTGGCATTGGATCCGCACGGCTGTCTAGTCCTGGGCCAGGGTCTGTGGACCCAGAGCGAAGCAGCCACACCTCTGTCACCCCGTCTCTGGGAAGCCCTGCTTCACCCAGTCGGACCTGCCAAGCCAACCCCATAACCATGTGTTCACGGCTGAGCTCCCCGCCTGTGCTCAGCTCTCCAGTCAGAACATCACTTCTCCAAGACCTGGCTTGAAGCGCGCCCCTCCATGCAGCTCTCCTGCAGGCGCCGGCCCTCGCTCTGCACTTTGTGGCAATTGGGTACACTTATATGCTCTTTCCCTTACTTACAGTTTCTAGACTTCATTACCGTGTGTGTGTGTGTGTGTGTGTGTGTGTGTGTTCATCTTATCTTCCCAAAGAGATGAAAAGGTCATTGAGGGCAGGGATCTCATTTTACATCTTTTTTTGTCTCCCAGATAACACCTAAAATGGGTTTGGCGCACAGAAGGCTGGACATTAACAGAATGTTGAATGAGTAGGAATTTCCTTCCACCCACACATGGGCCTTGTGGCTCTGGGAGTGTGACCCCCAAACATGCCCAGAGGATGTGCGAGGTACACAGCATGTGTGGAGCAGGGCAGGGGGAAGCTGAAGCGTGCCTCCACCGTGATGGTTCTCTGGACTGACGCTCAGCCTGGAAGGGACCTTGGCGATGACCCTCTTACTCTATTGAGGAGCAAACAGAAGTCCCAGATGGGGAAAATAAAGAGGTAAATAAAAGCAACTTTCAAATCACTTGAAAGGCATAGTGTTTGTTTTTCCAATATAGACTTTATCTTAAATGCTATAATTATAATCTCCAAACTTTTGTTCTTATATTCTCTTTAAATCACTACCACAGATTTGGGACTCAGTCATGTCCTTTTTCAAGACACCTGCTTACTGGGACAATTACAGGGAGCCTTGGACCCTTTGAGCAGGTGGGGTCTTACTGACAGAAGCAGCTGAGAGGGCCCCAGGAGAGAAGGCTCCTCCTGTGGGCAGCACACAGCCTGGCCAGGGCAGGGGCTCTGAGCCCCCACAGGAGAGTGGCATGTTGCCAGGAGTTGCTATATCAGAAGCTCTTGGGCTGGCTGGGCTCCTGGGCAGAGCCCCACACAGGCACATGGGCTCCTGACTTCTCAAATCCTCAAACAGGGCAAGAAAGTTTCAGATCAGACAAGCTGGTCTGCAGCGTAAAACTAAAGAGATAAGGAGAGGCCCCAGGCTTAACACTGGTGGAAGCTTAATTCTACTCTGTTGAAGCCTAGGACACTAAACCACATTTGCAGGTGGAAACACAGGTAACCTCCTTCCCAAATGAGCTGGACACATGGCCCCGGCAGGAAGCACCTGATTCTCTCTCTCCAGCAGACCTTTCTTTGGATCCAGTCTTCCCTGCAGGGAAACCCCAGGCAGCTTTTCAGGTCACTCCCATGTAATAAAATATCTAGCTCTGTGTGATACCAAAACTCTAAGCTCCATTCCATTGAAAACATCTCCTCCCACCTAGCTCAGGCGGGGACAGCTGCAGGGGCAGAGGAAAACAGTCTACTTCTGCCGCTTCTCTCTTCACCTCCAGCCTCCTCCTTGCTGGGAGGGCGAGGCTGCTCCAGGGGTGGAGGAGACAGGGAGAGAGAAGAGGGAGGCCAGGAAAGGGCTCACTTGACTTTTTGCAGCTGTAGCTGGCATTCGTACCCTCAGGGTCTGGCAGATTGCAGAGCTAGGTTCCCCCGGGGGATTCCATGGTTGCTCTGGAGCCTCTCCTATCCCTGACACAGGTGGCACCTCCAGGGCCTGCCCACAGAGGATCTCTCTGGCTCCCAGCAATCCTTCAGGGTCTTCTTCTGCAGGGCCTGTGTCTGGCCCCCTGCCCATCCTCGCTCCACCAAACCCTGGAAGCACAGGCTCTGCCAAGAGCTCTTTAGCCAGCCCCTCCCTCTCATACCAGTTCTGTGCTCCTTGAATTCCAGGGGACGCCTGTCCAATCCCTTGAGATCTCCTGCAGCCCACTGAAAATGTCCCTACAGAGAAACCCTCACGATGTGCCTTGTCATCTCCTGAGGAATTGGAGGTGGGCGATGGGCGGATGGTGGCATAAGCGATTTCACAGACTCTTACTCAACAGCACATGGTCCAGCTGTGGGTGAGGATGCAGCAGTGTTCGGCAGCCACCGCATTCCTCTAGGCCTTTGGGGGCTCTGCCCAAATGCCAGGACAGCAGAAGAGTTACCTTTTTCCTCCTAGTTCACAAACATCATAAGAGGCAAGGATGTGCGAGAAGGCTGGGGCAGGAGAGGAAGGTGCAGGGAGAGCCCGAGCCTGAGAGGGACAGACAGAGAAAAGGACTGATGGACATGCGCAGGGGACACTGACCTGTATTCACAAGGCACTGCGGCCCTACAGAGGGCCTCACATCGTCCCATTGAGTCTTTCAACCACACTGGGGGGGGAACATATTGTTCCCATTTTAGAGATAGGAAAACGGAAGCTCCCCAAGGCAAATGACTCATACTATAAATAGCAGAATTTGGGTATCAGCTAAGTTAATTAATATATCACCTGATCACCTAAAAGGTTCTGATTGTCCTTTCCTCCTTAAAAAAAGTCTAGTCATACTAATAATACTAGAATACGTTCTCCATGTAAAAAAACAATAAAACTTTAATAAGAAGGCTAAAGACCCCTTTGATTGCCAATCCCCAAGCAGTGGTAATCGGGTAACCATTGGTATGACATTTTAATATCCTTATGAGTCTTTTCCTCTATATTTATCACACACACACGCACTCACATATATATCCATGTATGTAGTTTCCCATAGGAAAAGTGTAGTATTTTAGTGCTTGCCTTTTGTTTTGTTTCCTTACTCTTTTTACAAAAAGGGTATCTCACCATACATGCCTCACCTTTTTGCATCAGCTTCTTAGTTCCTTCACTCTACATTATACTCTAAAAGCCTTGTTAGTAGGTGTGGATCCATCTCACTCTTTTTCAGTACTGTATACTATTCTATAGCGTGGATATACCACAGCTTATTTAGACACTCTGTATTGATCGACAATTAATAGTTTCCAATATTTTAAACAACAGATATATGATTTAAAAGAACTGGAATGTTGCTGGATTCTATGTTGGTGAGTCTTAGTATTCAAGAGGGGCCCAGATGGGATTTCCCTGATAATAAGAGGGGACCAAAGATGGGGTGGTGGGGAAATCTCTATATCAGCAGTCAGGAAGGAGCCCTGGGTTTGAGCATAGTTGTGCTGAACTTGAATCCATTTCCCCTCTCTGGGCCTCAATTTCCCTTTCTTTAAAACAACGGGGTTGTGATGCCAGTGATTCTCAACACTGGCTGCTCATCTGAATCACCTGGGGAGCTCTTAATAAACAACAAATAATTAACAAAAACAGAAACAGTGCCTGGGCCCCATTCCTAGAGATTCTGATTCAATTGGTATGAGATAGGGGTCTTTCATTAGTAACTTTTGAAAGTGTTGCAGGCAATTCTAACCTGAAGTAAGGTTTGAGAACTTCTGTTCTAGGCCAGGGATTCTCCAACTCTTATGTGCCTACAAAACACCTGGGGAACTTCTTAAATTGTACTTCCTGATTCAGTATGTCTGAAGGGAGGCCCAAGATCCCACATTTCTAACAAGCTGCCAGATGATGCCAGTATTACTGATCCTAGACCATATTTTGAGTAGAAGACTGGATCCTTTAAGCTCTCTTCAATTCTAATTTTCTGTTTGAACTTCCTATTTCCATCCTGGCCATCAACCAACTAATGCTGGGCAGGGGAGTTTATAAATAGAGTGTGCCTGAGAACTCAGGTGCAAGACAGGATGGTTCCCTAGGGCAGGGCAGGGCAGTGGCTCAGCCCCAGCCATGGGTGTATCAAGCCCAGGAGACAGTGGCAGAGGGTTGGTGGGACTGGTGAGGCCCAGTCTCTAGGGTGGGTGCTGCTGTCTCCTTCATAATTTAGGCAATAATTGGCCTAGGGACTTCCAAGAGGTGGCAGGTTCCAGTTGCAAGCTGCAGGGAATCCAGAGAAGCAGCTGTCACTTGGAAAGAGGTTGGCCTCTAGGCAACTGCATTAGATAGCAGCAAGGGACTGACTCCTGCATCTTGTTGGGAGGTAATGTCTGTCTCTAAAATCTATTCATTCATCTTTTCTCTGCTTACAAAACCGAATCAGTTCTAACCAATTTTTGCAGGAATGTCTCAGAAATTGCTTTTAGTAAATACTGATTTATTTTCTGGACTCTCTTTAAGCTTCTGGTTGTTATGCACATTGGGATTCCTTAAATCTGAAGTTGGATTAGTCTATTCTGCTTTTTCCATTGATAATTTAGCTTCCGATATTCCTACCAACATGTGAATTAGTTATCAGAAATCTGGCAAGCCTGAATGATAGGCCCCTGGGAGATTCTGAATTGAACAGCTATCGGTCTTACCACAGTTTGAGGAAATCTTTGATGATAGCTTTGATGATTAGGGTTTATACTCCATGGTAGAAGACATGCCTGATTCTTGAACAGCATGTTTCTTTTTTCCTCCATTACTAGGTAAAACACACATAACATAAAATTTAACATCTTAACCAATTTTAAGTGTACAGGTTATTGGTATTAAATACACTCATGATGTTGTGCAGCCATCACCACCATCCATCTCCATAACACTTTTCATCTTGTAAAACTAAACTCTCTATCCGATAAACAATAACTCACCATTCCCTACCCCCTCCAGCCTCTGGTAACCACCATTCTACTTTCTGTCATTATGATTTTGACTACTGTAAGTGCCATATAAGTGGAATCATACAGTATTTGTCCTTTCATGACTGGCTTATTTCACTTGGTATATTGTCCTCAAGGCTCATCCATGTTGTAGCATATGTCCGAATTTCCTTCCTTTTGAAGGCTGAATAATATTCCATTGTATGTCTATACCACATTTTGTTTATCCATTCATCTGTTGCTGAATACTTGGGTTGCTTCCATGTTTTAGTTATTGTGAATGATGCTGCTTTGAATGTAGGTGTTCAAATATCTCTTTGAGATCATGCTCTCAATTCTTTGGAGTATAAACCCAGAGTGGAATTGCTAGGTCACTTGATAATTCTATTTTAAATTGTTTGGGAACCACCATAGTGGTTGTACCATTTTCCATTCCTACCAACAGGGCGCATCCTCACCAATTTTTGTTATTTTCTTTTTTTTTTTTTAATAGTAGCCATACTAATGTTTGTGAGGTGGTATCTCACTGTGGTTTTGATTAGCATCTCTCTAATTATTAGTGATGTTGAGCATCTTTTCATGTTCTGACTGGCCATTTGTATATCTTCTTTGGAGAAAGGTTAATTCAAGTCCTTTGCCCATTTTTGAATTAGGTTGTTTTTTATATTGTGGTTGAGTTTTAGGAGTTCTCTATATATTTTGGATGTCAGTTTCTGTATTAGTCTGTTTCTGTTGCTTACTGGAATTAGGTGATTTATTCAAAACAATGAAAATTATTGCTTACAGTTTCTGAGGCTGGCAAGTCCAAAGTCCATCTGGTGGTGGTGACAGTGACCCAGGGGTCTCACGTTGTGAGATGGTAGAAGCAGAGAGAGCAGAGAGAGAGAGAAAGACAGACTCTCCTCTTCCTTTAAAGCCCTCAGAACCATGCTCCTGACCACCATTTTTAATCCATTCACTATGGCATGGTCCTACAATCTAATCACTTCTTCAAGGCTCCACCTTTCAATTACCATAATAGGACTTCCCACACTCTTAACAGTCACAGTGGGGGCCAAGTTTCTACTACATAAAATTTGAGGGACACAATTCAAGCTTCAGTGAGTTTTGGGGGGATATAATTCAATCCACTACAATTTCTTATCAAACATATGATTTGCAAATATTTTCTCCCATTCTGTGGGTTGTCTTTTTACTCTGTTGATGCTCTTTTGATACATAAAATTTTAAAATTTACACGAAGTCCAACTTGTCTATGTTTTCTTTATTTCCTGTGCCTTTGGTGTCATATCCAAAAAATTGCTGCCAAATTCAATGCTGTAAAGCTTTTACCCCATGCTTTCTTCAAAAAGTTTTAGAGTTTTAGGCCTTACATTTATGTCTTTCATCCATTTTGAGTTCATTTTTGTACATGGTGTTAAATAAGGGTCCAATTTCATTCTTTCGCATGTGAATATCCAGTTTTCCCAGCATTGTGTATTGAAAAGACTGTCTTTTCCCCTGTTGAATGGTATTGGCACCCTTGTTGAAAACAATTTGACCATATGTGTGAGCATTTGCTTCTGGGCTCTCTATTCTATTCCATTGATCTATATGGTGATCTTTATGATAATACCACACTGTTTTGATTCCCATAGCTTTGTAGTAAGTTTTCAAACCAGGAAGTGTGAGTCCTCCAGCTTTGTTCTTTTTCAAGATAGTTTTGGCTATTTGGGGTAATTGAACAGGGTATATATATATATATTTTTTTCCTTTTTGTCTTTTTCCGTGTCCGGCAACGGATCGCAACCCTCAGTGTCGCCCCCATACCGGACTAGGACCGGCAACGGGATCACAACCCTCGGTGTTGCTCCCGCGCCTCGCTCAGCTAGTGAGCGGGAACCGGCCTGTATGTGGGATCCGAACCCTCGGCGGGAGCGCAGCCGCGCTTCCCAAGCGCTCTATTCTATTCCATTGATCTATATGGTGATCTTTATGATAATACCACACTGTTTTGATTCCCATAGCTTTGTAGTAAGTTTTCAAACCAGGAAGTGTGAGTCCTCCAGCTTTGTTCTTTTTCAAGATAGTTTTGGCTATTTGGGGTAATTGAACAGGGTATATATATATATATTTTTTTCCTTTTTGTCTTTTTCCGTGTCCGGCAACGGATCGCAACCCTCAGTGTCGCCCCCATACCGGACTAGGACCGGCAACGGGATCACAACCCTCGGTGTTGCTCCCGCGCCTCGCTCAGCTAGTGAGCGGGAACCGGCCTGCATGCAGGATCCGAACCCTCGGAGGGAGCGCCGCCACGCCTCCCAAGTGGCGCACTATAGCAGTGTGCCACCGGGCCGGCCCGAACAGGGTATATTTTTAAAGGAAACTGATGTGTTGGAATGCAAGGGGCTTGCTAGGAAAAGGCAAAGGATCCAGACAACAGAGGAGCAGGTGAAGGGGAAGAGTGACTGGAATCAGATCCACATGGAAGAAGTGGAGAGCAGAATGTAATGAAGAGGAAGGGGCACTGGAGGGTGGAGGTTTAACCAGGGAGGCAGTTTTATCCCAGATAGTTTTACAAGTTAAGATGGCAAGTTTTTGTTGGATGCATTAGTCCATTTTCTGATGGAACACTTGGTAATTTATAAAGAAACAAAATTTATAAAGAGACAAAAGAAACAAAAATACTCGGTAACTTATAAAGAAACAAAATTTATTTCTTACAATTTTGGAGGCTAGGAAATCCATAGTCCAGGGGGCTCATCTGGCGAGGGCCTTTTTCTGTTCTGGGAACTATCTATGGAATACTGAGGTGACACAGGGTATCACACGGCAAGAATAGCATGAGCAAGAGAGCTAACCTTCTCATGTGCTCTCCTCATAAAGCCACCAGAACCGTGCCCATGACAACCCATTAAACCATCAACTCATTGCTCCATGAATGGATCAATCCATCCCTGAGGGCACAATCCTCATGATCCAATCACCTCTTAAAGAACCCACCTTCCACCACCATATTGGGGGTTAAGTTTCAACATGAGCTCATGGGAACATTGAAACCACAGCATTAACCTTGACCAAACAATCTTTTAAAGAAGCAATTTTAGAAATGGATTTACATTTAGAAGTGTCAGTATACCGATCAAAAAATGCTTCTCATTGGGTCTGAGGAATTTTATTCTGTTTTTATTCTAAGGCACCTCTTAAATGAGCAGTTCTAGTTAAATTATATGTTCCCCCAAAGTGTCCCTTGAAGACCCAAATCATCCCTGGTGAAGCTCTGCCCTTTAGAGAAATAGGAGTTATAGTGGTAATATGAATACCTATAGAAATAGGAGTTTTTCCCAGAAGGCAAGATAGGTTGAGTGCCCAGCATGTAGAATATGTCAGAGAATGTTCCCTCTGAATCAAAACCAAGCTCTCAGGACAAAGAGCCAGGGTAGGAGGATAATCTCATGTGGCTTTATTGGTGACCCGCAGCAAAGTTTGTTCTCAAAGGGTGCAGGTCTAGAGAGAACTGCAGACTCTTCAGTCTGTGAGGCTCGCTCGACCAGACAACTTATAAGATCTATGCCTGCGTTCTACTCTATGAGCCTCATCCTCATGAAAAAATAACACTTAAGGACACAGGACAAAATGAAGGGAGAGGTGGAAGCAAATCACCAAGGATGTAGCCCCAAAGGGGAAATTAACCAAACATAAATACCCAGATTTGACAAGGAAATAAAATAGCCAAGGAGCTCATTGCAAAGAAAGTGGAGCTGAGGCCCAGCAGATTCACCTGTTGACATGCGTGAAAGTTCCATGAGCCGTGAGGCTCAAGGGGCCTTGATGGGCTCCACCCCTGACCAAGAGGAGTGGAGCTGAGGCCCAGCAGATTCACCTGTTCATGGGTGAAAGTTCCATGAGCCGTGAGGCTCAAGGGGCCTTGATGGGCTCCACCCCTGACCAAGAGCCAAGTTCCACAGCGGCAAGCAGGTCAGGCCCCATCTGAGTTATGGCACCAAGATTACCGTAAAAAATAAAACCCAACCCAAGATAAAATTAGCAAAGCCTGCTTATTAATAAACTTGCAGCGGCAAGGGAACCATCTGCAGTCACTTTTGTTTCAGCAGGGGTTCAAAGGTGTCTGAAAGGAAAGTAAGTTTCATAGAGAAATAAAAAGAGGAAATACAGAGACAGTCTCTGACTGGCAAGTGTTCTATAAGGGTGTGATTTTTGCAAGTGGGGAGACCCTAATTGACCATCAAGAACATATATGAGGTCATGTAAACCAATTAGCATATTTTATATGATAATAGTGAACCAATATCCATATTTTACATGACTGGGAAATTTTCAGGTTTTTCTGGTATTTAGGAAGACTATTTTAAGAGATTTCTTAACTCTTGGAGTGTGACCCCAAAACATACCAAAAATCACACCCTAATAGAACACTTGCCAATCAGAGCAGTAAGGTTCAAGGGGCCTTGGTGGGCACCACCCCGATAAGCGCCAAGCTCCACAGCGGCAAGCAGGTCAGGCCCCATCCGAGTCATGGCACCAAGATTACAGTAAAATATAAAACCAGCAGAGGCCAAATAAGAGGTCGAAATAACAAATAATAAGGCTCCTTTGTGCAGCGCTGTATTGTTCTTAGTCCCAAGAGCACAGTTGTTGGGTCAGTTTCCTACTGTGTGCAAAGCTACCATATTAGGGACTATGCGGGCAGTTACAAGGATTAGTGAAAAATAGGCTATGCCCTTTCCAGCAGAGGGTACAGCCCTAACTGGCCAACTTCTTGATCTCCGACAAGGTGAAGTAAGTGATGTTATGGAGCTGTAAGCAAACTGCCAGAGAGGGCAGGAGTAGTTAAGCCACTGTGAGGTTGAACTTGATTCTGTTCACCAGGGCCCCAGAGTGGCTGGAGCGGGTCTGAATTTTGTTCACCTAGGCAGCAATTGTTGAGCACTTACTGATGTCAGGCCCTGTGCTAAGTGCTGGGACACAGCAGTGAAACACACAGTCCCTGCCCTCCTGGCGCTTGTGATCAGACAGACAGGATAGAGTTTGAACAGGCAATTACAGGTATGCTGAGTATCAGTGGGGAAGCACTGGGGGCCAAGGGAGCAAGAGACAGGGGGCCTTACCTTGATGGGCCAGAGAAGGCCTGTCATAGGAAGAAATACCTAAACTGAGACCTGAAGGAGAATTAGGGAGGTCAAGAGGTGGGAGGGGGCCTGGCGAGGCCTGAGAGTTTCAGGCAGAGGGAACGGCCTATGTTAAGGCTCCACGGGGACAGAAAGGATGACATATTCAAGGACGTGGAGGAGCACAGTGAACCTGGGGAAGAGAAGAAGGAGAGAGTGCAGCCTGAGGCTGGAGAGGGCCTTAGGAGCCATGCTGAGATGGTTGGACTTTGTCCAAAGGGTAGTGGGAAGCTGTTTTATACAACGGTGTGACATCAGGTTTGCACTTTGACAGAACATTCAGACTGCTGTGTGAAGAAAAAAAAACAACCAAAAGATCAGAACAAGCAAGAGTAGGCATAGAGTGGGCAACGCTGGGTGGACTCAGTGGTGCTGTGGCCAGGATCCTGTGCCCTCAAGAGAGGCGCGAGGGTGCTCGGCAGCTCCTCAGCGTAAATGGGTAACCTTGGGTGGGATTGCTGGGGCTGTGGCCAGGACCTTGGACTTTGAGAGCGACGATGAGGCACTCAGCAGCTCCTCAGCTGAAGTGGGTGTCTCTGGGTGGGGTCACTGGGGCTGTCACTGGGATCTCAGACTCCCAAGAGAGATGTTGGGGCACTCTGCAACTCCTCAGCTGAATAGGTGACACTGGGAGAGGTCATTGGGGCCGTGGGTGTGAACTTGTGCCCCACTGGGAGAGATGCTGGGGCACTCTATAGCTCCTCAGTTGGAGTGGCCCACTCTGGGTGAGGTTGCTGTGACACCAAGAGAGACACTGTGGTGCTCTGAAGCTCCCCAGATGGGGTGGGTGGCCCTGGGATGGCTTTCTGGAGCTACAGATGGGACGATGTGCCCCCAGTAGAGGCACATGGGTACTCCATAGCTTCCCAGCTCGGGTAGATGGTTCTAGGTGGGCTCACCAGAGGCACTGTGGGACTCTGTGCCCCCAGGAGAGGCACACACGTGCTCCACCAAAGAGAGCAGGACGCTGGCAGAGTCAGAAAGCCATGATTGGCTGTTAGACTCCAGAAATGTGACCACTGGTTCCCTCTGTCCTGGGGGTGGTCTCTGCACTGTGCTGGACCACCTGATCCTAGGGATGCAAGGCACCATGTGTTCTTCGGTGCCAGAGTAGTGGTGTGATAAAAGGGCCTTAGGGATGTGGAGATGCCAGGGCTATTGGGCCCCAGGGCAAAATGCACTCTGGTGTTGGCTTTGATCCTCAAATGGTGACATCCTGTGGCAGCCCAGGACCTGGGGGATGGTGGGGCTTAGCATGAACTCCCTCTCAGGATCTGTGCAGTCGACTGGGCTCCAAGCAGCTCCTCACACTGGGCTCATGGCCTGCAAGAGCCGCACAGCTCCCTCATGGCTCGGATTGCAGGCGCCTGCTGCATGTGCAGGACCACGGGGGATTCCCCTTGCCTACCCTTCCCCCATAGCAAAGGGGCCAATTTCGGTTGTGTGCTTCACTTGAACTTCTATGCTGCCATCTGGAGTTTCTGAAGACCCTCAGAGGGTCTTCTTCACCCTTTTACTGAATTCCAGTGTTTTCTCCCAGAATCTCTATTCAACGTGTTACTCTCCACTTGTTTTGGACTTTCTTTGCATCAGAGGCAAGAAGGTCTGGAAGTTCGCTCAGGTGGCTAGAGTATAGCCTTATAACACCAAGGTCACAGGTTCAGATCCCCCTACCAGCAAGAGCTAGGCCCCTCTAGTCAGCCGTCTTGAACCCTCCCTCTTTCCTTGAACTTTGTGAAGTACCTTCATACATTACTTACCCTTACTATATGCAGTGTCCTCAGATATTTTATACTCTATTTCATTTTTTAAAAAATGAGCTGATCATTCACCAAATTAAATTCATGAGATAATAATGGGCTGTAACCCCCAGTTTGAAAAATCCTCTTCTAAGACCAGTACTGCTTTAATCCACGTAGGCCCTGTTCCTGAGGCTTGGTCTAGCACTCCCTTATGGATTCTTGGACAATAGCAAATGCTCAGCTTTTTCAGTCACCAGGAAGCCTTCTGAGCATGGCATGCACTGCCATCCCTGAAAGATGTGAACTCATGGGTCTGTGCCTTTCCCAAAAGGAACACCTGCTAAAATCTGAAACAGAACATCTTCCCTCCTGTAAGACATGTCCCCTTAGGACATTTTATGGCAAAAATCAGAGAACAAAAGTGTGTGGACAAGGGATGGAGCTTGTCTCTGGCTTTAGATAACTACTTTACCCTGTTTTCACAGCTGCTCATGGACCACACAGATAGTAGGTGCCAAGTCAGCTGACACATGTAAAGAGTGCACCAGTGTCTGATAGAGTGTCCAAGAAATGTTTCTCCCCCACCTTGCAGGAGAGGAGGATTCCTAGATGGGACTCAAAGACTTCTTCTGCCTCAAAGGAAATTCAGTTGATCCTGCACCAAAATGCCTCATAGATTAAAATGGCCCCTAAAAATATTTTTTAAGTCATTCCTCAATCTTTCTAGATGTAAAAGAGGTTAGAGGCTGGTAAGTGGGCAGCCCCGTCGGGCTGTGGTGGTCAGGTAGAGAAGCAGTCAGAGGGGGGAGCGAATACCCAGAGCGTAGAGCTGGTGATTTCTGCATATTTTTTAAGTCATTCCTCAATCTTTCTAGATGTAAAAGAGGTTAGAGGCTGGTAAGTGGGCAGCCCCGTCGGGCTGTGGTGGGCAGGTAGAGAAGCAGTCAGAGGGGGGAGCGAATACCCAGAGCGTAGAGCTGGTGATTTCTGCTCGTGCCCTGTCATGTTTCCCACCCCACCTCCAACTGGCCTAGGCATGAGCAGGGACCTGTAAACGCCTATTCAGTTCAAGCAGTTTCGGGATGCCCCTCAAAGCTGCTGGTGGCCCAAAGCTGGGGGGCCGCTGGCATCCTTAGTAGTAGGACAGCAGCTTTGGGTCTCTCACTGAAACTGTGGGCAGTTTAGTGAAGATGACAAGTGTCCAGATGTGCAGGGGCATCTATGCTCACGTGGCCCCTGCAGACTTCAGCCTTGGGTATATTTTCTTCTTCCTTTTCTGTGTGTGCTGTTCTCTTCCAGGCTCTGGGATGAGCTGATGGCCCGCTGGGGTAGGTGTCAGTGCCCACACTCTTCTGCATGGCCCAAGACCCCCATATGGTCCTGAGGCTGAGACAAAGCCTTTGGCGTGGCTAAGTCAGTACTCACACACAAGACACATTTTTTTTCTGAGAAGCTGAAAAAGAAAGAGAACATCCTAAAATCAGGGCTCCAAGAACAAAGGGCTGCCCACTTGGTCTTCACTTTATACTCAAGACAACAGAGCTATAACGGTGGTTTTAAAAGTATGAAAAACTATGGATCAGCCAGGAGATCAAGATCTGAGCGTAGGTCATGGACACCAGCTCCAGACCACTAGCTAGATCTCAGAAGTTAGGCTCAGCCCTGCTGTCACAGGATGGCCAAAATGCAAGGATGACTTAAATATAGTTGTTCATAGTAACCAAAGCAATCATTCCTTGATATTTGTGAAAAAAGCTTAAATTTCACCCCCAAGGGCATTTTGTCACTCAGCT
>NW_007726815.1:17675-21756 GCF_000696425.1 Galeopterus variegatus | reverse complement strand
TTCCTTGATATTTGTGAAAAAAGCTTAAATTTCACCCCCAAGGGCATTTTGTCACTCAGCTCTGTCTGCCCAGTTTAGACCCGGACCAGCATTCCTGACTTAGTTTGCCCTAAGGAAACTGCTGATTCTGTCAAACTTAGTTCCATGGCTCTCCTCTGGCTGGCATCTCTCAGTTCAACATGCTGACTATAAATGTGAGAAATACCATCAGCCCAACACTTCTAGCCAACATGGGTTTGGAGGTGGGGGACAGAAACCGCCCTCTCTATATCGTGCAAACCAGGGAACCCAGCAGTGCTCCTGTGACATGGTGAGAACACATATCAGACTAACAACAGAACTCACATTTGGAGGCAGCTTTATGGTTTATAGTTGTTACAAAGTACATTCAGTACCTGTGTCTTTTACCTCCCGGCTTACAGCTTGGAAAGCCGAGACCAAATTAAGAGACGTGGCCAAGTTCCTATAGCTGTGGCTCACTTGGAATTCCAGCCCAGCACATGGAATTCCCAGGCCTGCACTCTTCCCAGCACACCAGTCCTCTGACTTTGGTAATTTCTGGGCGGCTACCATCTTGGAAGGCCATTTGAAGGTGGCTGCGTGGTCATTTAGTGTCTATGTCTGGAACAACTTTGACTCATCTGCCTCAAGAGCTCTTCTGCATAAATGTTAATTAATATCTGTCATTTACAGCCAGCCACTGCCTCCTTTCAAAGGTGAACACAACAAAATTTATGACAGGTGCACTATCAGATCGCAGAGGAGCACAAAAGCAGGAGAAAAGAGTGGTAGCCCATGCATCTGCAGAAGCAGTTCATTCAGAGATCTGTGACACCTGAAGCATTGTGACATGGGGCTGCTGCCAAGCATTATCCTCCTGGGGCTGCTGCTTGTTGGGCAAGGTAAGTGTGCCTTTTGCTCAGAGGAGAACCAATGGGTCAACCACCCTGGTATCCCGTATTGCTTAGGCAAGGAGTTTAGGAGAGGAATGTGTCCTTTTAGATGAGATAAAGCACAGCATGTACAGTTCAAACACAAGAAGGCTAGTTTGCCTCTTGCGATGGGATACAGAGGATGCCTACAGAATGGTTGAGGGTTCAGTGCCCCAAAGGCTGTGGGTGACAGGCCAGTCTTGGAATAGCTAAGAAGGGCAAATGGGCAGCAGTGCTATGATGGGGAAAAGAGCCATGGGCATAAGATCACAAAGACCTTCACTCCAGTTCTTTGTGCTGTGTGGCTTTGGGCAACTTCTTCTACCTTCCTGGACCTTGATTATTCTCATTTGTAAAATGAAAATACTACTTCTACTAAGTAAATGTTGATCATTACTCTTCTTACCCATGAGATTTTTTTTTTTTTTTTTAAAGATGACCAGTAAGGGGATCTTAACCCCCAGCTTGGTGTTGTCAGCACCAAGCTCAGTCAGTGAGCGAACCGGCCATCCCTATATGGGATCCGAACCCGAGGCCTTGGTGCTATCAGCACCGCACTCTCCCGAGTGAGCCACGGGCCGGCCCCTTACCCATGAGATTTAATTGTGGTTTTTGCTAAAAGGACAGTGGAAGGCATATTTCAGGATGACAAATTCTAAAGGATTGCCCACATTCTTTAGTTCTATGAAATTGCCTATTGAGCCTTGATTGAAACGAGAGGTTACCAGCCTGGGCTTTGTGCTCCTCCTGACCATAATGACTGTGAGCAGACTGTGCCTCTGCCATAATCCCCTCTGCCACTGTTTGCCCCATCCCTGGCTCTCCCTTTGTTTAGGAAGGCAGAATCTTTTAAACTGAAAAGGGCTTTAAAGATATTTTACCCTCTCCAGATGAGAGGCCTGGGCCCAAAGCAGGAAGATGCTTGCCCCTGAGTCCCCAGAGGGAAAAGAGGAGGTATAGGACAGCAGCCAGACCTGCTCAGGATCCAAGCCCCAGTCCTGCTGTTCGCCTTGAGCAGTCAGTCACTTCTCTGAGCCTCAGGGAAGAATGTTATGTGTGAATGTGTGATTACATTTTCCTGATTGCTAATGAGGCCAAGGAGTGTTTTTCATGTTCATTGATCTTTTGTGAAGTGCCTATTCAAGTCTTTTTCCCATTTTTCTATAGGTTTGTCTTTTTTTCCCATTAATTTTTAGTAATTCTCCATATATGCTGTGCACTAGGTTTTTGGTAGTTAAATGTATGGCAAATATCTTCTCCCACTCTGAAGCTGTCTTTCCACTCTCTTTGTGGAGACTTTTGATGAGTGAAATTTTTAATTTTGTGGAAGTAAATGAAGACCATCCAAATGAGAACAAACAGAAGCAATTTATTCAGAGCTTGCTATAGTTTGGCGGGGATTCAAAGGCAGGCAGGGAGTGGGAAGGTTCTATAGTGGAAGAAAGGGGAAGGCTTCAGGTCTGCTCTGATTGGAGGTTGATGGCCTGGAGAAGCTGGAGACATGCTAACTAGAAAGAAGGTATCTTCTGTGATTCACTTGGGGGCATATTTGACTTTCTCTCATTGGTCCTGAGCTGGAAGCAGGGGCAAAAAATAGAGAAGATGGCAGTCATTAACCAAGTCCTGGCCATTCTGTGCTGATTGTTGCAGAGGTTGTGGTTTGGTTTCATGGGCTGGTTGCTGCAGATTGTGGCTCAGAGTTCTCTTATCATATATGGTCCAGCCATTGTCCATTTGTCTGATTCCTAAGTATGTGAATTATTGTTTTCTTCATGGTTTGTCCTCTTTGTGTCTTATCTAGGAACTCCTTTTCTGCCTTGAAGTCTTGAAGATATCCTATGGATCCTTCTAAAAACTTTATAAATTTGCTTTTCTCATTTAGGTCCATCTTAATACATCTTGGATTGATCATTGTGAATAGTATAAGAGAGGAACCCAATTTTATATTTTTTTCATGCAAATACCCAGTTGTCTGAGCACTATTTATTGTACAGTCGTTTGTTTCCCCACTGCTCTGAAGAGCCACCTCTGCTCATATGTTAAGGATTCAGACATGCTTCCATCTGTTTCAGAACACTCTTTCACTCTGTTGCTCCATGTGTCTATCCCCGTGCCAACTACACAATATCTTAATTCCATAGCTTTATAGTAAGTTTTGTTATTTGACAAAAAATTCTTCCTACTTTTTCTTCTTCTTTAGAAGTGTCTTAGCTTTGAATTTTCATATAAATTTTATTATCAGCTTGTTAATTTCTACCAAAGGAAACCTGTTGGGATTTTGATAGAGATTGCTCTGAATTCTATGAATCAAATTGGGAGAAATAGACATCTTTACAATACTGAGTCTTCCAGACCAAGGTGACTCCTGTATCCTCATCAATTTTTAAGCACTTCTTAACTTCATGGTATGAGATATTACAGGCTAACTTCATTTTTCCCCTGTCTCAACCCTCGGACTAGCTGTTCCTTCAAGGTTCCAATTGGCGGGGGGTATTATTTAGAAACCGAGGTCTGGGAGCTAGTCATAAACAATCATACACATATATCTTTTTTGTGTTGTTGAATAGAGTTTAGGATAAATTCCTAGAACTGGGATTTCTGGGTCAAAGGGTGAACACACATACAGTTTTGTTAAATATTTTCTTCCGTAAGGATTGCACCATTTTGCATTCCAACAAGCAATATATATGAAAGTGCCTATTTCTCTGTAGCTTGACAATAGGGTGTGCAGTCAAGCTTTAGAATTTTTGCAAATGTCACAGGTGAGAAGAGGTACTTTAATTTTAGTTTTTCTTATTACAAAGGAATTTGAGTACCTTTCCAAATTTTTCAAGACTATATGGTCTCAGCATTCCTAAAAGCAATAGAAAATGAATGTTTCTCTATTCAATTAGGTGATGGCCTTTGGGAATGATACATACATACGTATACATGTGTGTGTGTTCACATTAAGGTAGAACCCACAAAGGTCTGTTTCCTTGGGTGTTTTAATTCATCAGGCATTAGTATCAAATTTTGTTAAAAGTCTTTTCAGCATCTATCGAAATAGTCATATGATTCTTTCCCCTTGGATCTACTATTATGTTGGATAATATTAGTAGATTTGCTAATATTGAACCATCCATGCATTCCTGGGATAGAATCAAGTT
>NW_007726815.1:16312-17599 GCF_000696425.1 Galeopterus variegatus | reverse complement strand
TTCTTAACTTCATGGTATGAGATATTACAGGCTAACTTCATTTTTCCCCTGTCTCAACCCTGGGACTAGCTGTTCCTTCAAGGTTCCAATTGGCGGGGGGTGTTATTTAGAAACCGAGGTCTGGGAGCTAGTCATAAACAATCATACACATATATCTTTTTTGTGTTGTTGAATAGAGTTTAGGATAAATTCCTAGAACTGGGATTTCTGGGTCAAAGGGTGAACACACATACAGTTTTGTTAAATATTTTCTTCCATAAGGATTGCACCATTTTGCATTCCCACAAGCAATATATATGAAAGTGCCTATTTCTCTGTAGCTTGACAATAGGGTGTGCAGTCAAGCTTTAGAATTTTTGCAAATGTCACAGGTGAGAGGAGGTACTTTAATTTTAGTTTTTCTTATTACAAAGGAATTTGAGTACCTTTCCATATTTTTCAAGACTATATGGTCTCAGCATTCCTAAAAGCAATAGAAAATGAATGTTTCTCTATTCAATTAGGTGATGGCCTTTGGGAATGATACATACATATGTATACATGTGTGTGTGTTCACATTAAGGTAGAACCCACAGGGGCCGGCCCGGTGGCTCACTCGGGAGAGTGCGGTGCTGATAACACCAAGGCCCCGGGTTCGGATCCCATATAGGGATGGCCAGTTCGCTTACTGGCTGGGCGTGGTGCTGACAACACCAAAGTCAAGGGTTAAGATCCCCTTACTGGTCATCTTTTTTTAAAAAAAAAGGTAGAACCCACAAATGTCTATTTCCTTGGGTGTTTTAATTCATCAGGCATTAGTATCAAATTTTGTTAAAAGTCTTTTCAGCATCTATCAAAATAGTCATATGATTCTTTCCCCTTGGATCTACTATTATGTTGAATAATATTAGTAGATTTGCTAATATTGAACCATCCATGCATTCCTGGGATAGAATCAAGTTACTCATGGTATACCTTGTTTTACACATTGCTGGACTTAGTTCACTAACATTTGTTTAGAATTTTTTTTCTTATGTGTTCATGAATGAGATTGAACAGTAATTTTCTTTTTTTCCATTGTTCTTGCTGGATTTTGGTACCACTGTTACACATTCTCATAAAACTAATTTGGGAATGTTCTTATTTTTCTGTTTTCTGAAATAGTTTTTAATAAGAATGGGGTTTTTTTTTTTTTCCTTTAATGTTTGGTATAACTCACGAATAAGGCCATCCAGTCCTGGAATATTATTTTTTGATAGATTTTTTGACTATTGATTCAATTTCTTTAATGGTTATAGAATTAGTAAT
>NW_007726815.1:11738-14993 GCF_000696425.1 Galeopterus variegatus | reverse complement strand
TCCATTTCAAGTAAATTTTAAAGTTTTCTAGTGTAAAATTTTTGTATTATTTTCTGTTATTGTCGCTCTGATATCTGCAGTTTCTGTAACCATGCCTTCCTTTTTGTTTCTGATACTGATCATTGTGACTTCTCCCATTTCCTTTAATTCATTTTACCAGAGGCTTGTCCACCTTATTAATTTTTTCAAAGAACTAATTATTGGGTTTCTTGATCTTCTCTGTCACTGTTGCCTATTACTGCGTAGCAAATTACACTAAATTTTAGTAGCTTCCAGCAGCTACCATTTTATTTCCTCACAGTTCAGAGGATCTGCATTTGGGAAGACCTCAGGAGGGATGTCTTGTCCCTGTTGTACATAGTGTCATCTAGAATTGCTTTGGAGCTGTTAACTGGGGTGTCTTGCTGCTCCTCACATGGCCTTTCTTTCTGTATGGACAGCCTGGACTTTACATGGTGACTAAAGACCCCAATAGAACACATATGGAAGACACAGGGCCTTCTAATGCCTAGGTCTAAAAGTCATTTCTGCTGCTTCTATGGGTCATTGCAAGTTTCAGGGCCAGCCTAGATTCAAGGGGAAGAAGATAGACTTCACATCTTGATGGGGGGAGTGACAAAAGTCACATTGCAAAAGGGCACAAAGGATAGGAGGAAATGCCATGCCATCTTTGGAAAAATATAACACAGTCTATATCGTATGTTTGTTTCCCAGTTCATTAATTTTTGTGAATTTATCCTGTTTGGAATGTGTAGTGTATCCTGTATCTGTGGCTTGATAGCTTTCATCAGTTTTGAAAAAATTTCAGCCAATATCTCTTGAAATATTGCCTCTACTCCATTATTTCTGTCTTTTCCTTCTGAAATGCCCACGAAATGTTTGTTTGGCTTTCCCACGTCGTGTACCATGTCCCTTAGCCTCTCTCTCAACTCTACCATCTTTTTGTCTTTTTATACTGCATTCTAAGTAATTTACTATGACATATCTTCTACATTGTTCATTCTCTTTCAGTTATGTCTAATTTGCTGATAAACCCAAACATTGAAGATTTTGGAAATTGGTGATTTTATTTTTTAATTATATTTTTATAATTTATATTTAATTTATATTTAATTTAAATATAAATTAAATTTATATTTAATTCTTTACCACATTTGTGATGTACTTAAAAAATATTTTGGGGCTCCTATAAAAAAACTCATTTGTCTCATTTTTTTAAAACATAGAAGTTTTGTAATTTTTGTCTGATAGTTTCAGTATCCAAAGTCTTTTTGATCTGTTTCTGCTCTTTTTCCCTGCTAATGCTTGCTCATGCGTACCTTGTTTCTTTATGTACTTGTTTATTTCTTATTGTATGCTGCTCAGACTCCTCGAAAATCTATGAGATTCTTTGAGGCCTAGGATGAAAGAGAATGTCTTCAGAGAAGATATAGATGTTCATTCTGTCAGGTACTGGGGACGTTATCATTTGAGGATCACTTCAAATTAAATTCGTGATATGAGGTTCCCTCGAACAGCCAAGGCCCATGCTAAGCAAGGTACAAAAATAACAGCTTCCCTTTCAGATGGCCTGTGCTATTATCCCATTTCATGGATGAGAAAACCGAGAAGTTAAGTAACTTACACAAAGTCATCCAGCCAATAAACACAGGAACCTGAGTTCAATCCTGAATCTGAGTCCAGAGCCAGGGCCTTTCACTGCACCCTGTATTACAATAGACCCCATGGGAGGAAAGAACCAAAATTGGATTTTTGTTTAAACTTTAAAGTGGACTCAACAAATAACACATGTGAAAACAGATGATTGCTTTGAAAGTTTTGGCTTATAAACCTAAAACATCATTATCTCAAAATTGCAATTGGCAAAAGAACGCTGGCAAGAAATCACTATGTCTAATGACGTATAATTTTTGCTGGTTTCATTTTCCTCAAATGGGTCAGAAGTTCCCCAGGAGATTGTCATGCCTATGAATAAAAACTCATTGCCTTGGTAACACACCCATGACAGGTTTGTCAATGCAAAGCCAAAGGTGGGAGCAGAGTAAGCTCATTGTATGAGGAAAGGAATTACCTTTCCATGATTAGAACAAGTGAGCCAGGCAACATTTGTTTTGCAGGAGCCCTGAGTCCTTCCTGGAGGTTGGCTTCCCTTCCTTTCCCAGAGGAAGTCCTTCCCAGCCTTCTAGAAATATTATCTTTCCAAATAAAAGCGGAAGGTGATATTAGAGATGAGAGACGGGAGGGGACTTGCCCGGGTCACACATCTAGTTGTGGCAGGGCCATCCCTGGAATTCTGGTGTCAGGATCTCTGCTCTACATCACATGCCTCAAGCCCACCCCCACCCCCACCCCTGCTCTGACTCATACACTTGCCTCCAAATTCCTGCTCTGAGCAGCAAGTACAGGTATGGGATTTCCTCTGGGTGCTCAGGAGTTCTACTTTCCTGGAGTGTCAGCTGTGCCTTGTAGATTTTTAGGACTTTATTGTCAATCATCATTTCCATCACATTGCATTTTTGCTACTGTCAATGAACTGTCTGAGCACTCTTCTAACGAAGCCAAGTTAAGCTGAGCCTGACTGGTAGATGCTAAACCAAATGTAAGGAACCCTCTGGGGAGAGAGAAAGGATCTGCATAAAATCACTGGAGAAGAATTAAGCACCAAAATAGGTGCAAGTAGCTGCAATAAAAGCAACAGGATTCAGAGAGCTGAGAGATGAACGTGGGCTGGAGCAGTCTCACGTGGGCGGTGAAACTCAGCTGAGCACTGAAAGGTGAGTGGGACTGAGAGAAACCCAGAGGGACAGAGAGGGCATGCAAGGAGTGGGAACAGCATACCCACAGGAATAGTGGGGGCTCGGTATGAGGGGCTTGAGGAGCAGGGAGCAGGCCAGCTGAACCGGAGTGTGGGGTTGGCATTAGAGGAGGTAAAGACTTAGATAAAGTGGGACATGGAAGTCTCAGTACAGGAGAACAGCAGAGGCGATCAGAATGCCTTTTGGCTTAAAGAGACTTCTCAAATCATTTAATCCAAATCTTTTCTTTTATGTTTACAAAAACTGAACCCTACAGAGGTTGAGTGACTGGCTCAAGGTCATGCAGCAAGCCTAGAATTTGGATTTGTTGTAATGGGAAATGAGGAGCTATTAAAAGTTTTTCAGTAGGAGCAGCAGAATGAAAGTGGTATTTTGGGTAACATGAGTCTGTTCGCTTCAGATGTAAAAGGTCATGAGTCAAAAGAGGCCACGTGCTAGG
>NW_007726815.1:8322-11158 GCF_000696425.1 Galeopterus variegatus | reverse complement strand
GCTCACAGGCAGAGGCCCGGTAGGGAGTGCGCCGGGCTCTGGGAGTGGCGAGTGATTTCTCCTGCCTTGGGCCCTCATTTCCTCCTGCACGTCTGTAAGAAGTCAGGGTCCTAAGGCTCCCCTCTTTCACTTCACAATCTCTTGGTTTTCTCTGGGAGGAGAATGTCCTGATGAGGGAGACTTTGAGAACCCCACACAGTTTCCTGAGATTCCCCTCCTCCAGGGGCTCGCCGATCATCTCTCCTGCACCCACCCAGCTTTGGGAGATCCATCGTCCCATTTAAAATTCTGGCCTGTGGTGGCTGAGGCAAAGCTGGAGCTGCAGGTGATTATGGACACTATTAGTGTAGGAGGAGCCGGGGCTCTGGAACCTGTCACTGGCAAGCGACCACTTGTCCATCTTTACCATGGAGCTCTCTTCCACAGGCTCTTCCTTCCTGTCTCTGGGTGTGTCTCAGTTGTCCCTGTCTTAGTCCATTTTGTGCTGCTGTAATAGAATACCACAGACTGGGTAATTTATAATGAACAAAAATGTGTTGACTCATGATTTTCGAGGCTAGGAAGTCCAAGGTCAAGGGCTGGCATCTGGTGAGGGCCTCCTTGCTGTGTCATTCCATGGCAGAAGCAGAAGGGCAGAAGGGCAAAAGAGGGCAAGAGAGAAAGAAAAGAGGGGGGTTGAACTTGTCCTTTTATAAGGAACCCACTCCCACGATAATGGCATTAATCCACCCATGAGGTCAGAGCCCTCATGACCTAAACACCTCTTAAAGGTCCTACCTCCCAACACCTTTGCACTGGGGATCAAGTTTCCAACACATCAACTTTGGGAGACACATTAAAACCATAGCAGTCCCCATGAAGAAGTTGAGGAAGATATGATTGAAAAGTGAAGCATTACCTTATCTGAGGCCAAAGGCAAAACTGCAAGTCATCTTTGAATGTGTTCTCTCCTGCTGGGACTGCTTCCCTCTCTTGGGGCACAGGGTATAAGAAGTTGGATATTGGGTGGGCATGAGGGGATGGAGACAGGAGGGTGCACTGGTCTCTGCCTGGAACAGGGTCTGTAATGGGTGGTGGTGTCTTCCTGTGACCATTGGCACAGGACACTATTTATAGAATCATGGTTTGGGACTTTTCAACCCATCTCTAATGGTATTGTAATGTTATCAGACTAGAGGTTGTGTCTACCCAAAGGTTGTGATGTTGTTAATCCTAAATCATTTTTTGACCAGCCTGGTGATAAACTGAGACTGACTGATGGTAAGGGCAGCTGAAAACACTCGTAACTGAAACATGTCTCGTAGACATGGCAAGAGAATACTGATGTTGTTAATCCTAAATCATTTTTTGACCAGCCTGGTGATAAACTGAGACTGACTGATGTTAAGGGCAGCTGAAAACACTCGTAACTGAAACATGTCTCGTAGACATGGCAAGAGAATACATTTCCAAATGCTGGGAACTTGGGGTAGAAGACAACAATGTAATAGTCTATCTATAGCCTTCTTTCAAAAAGACTTTGGTCTCAGGAAAAATAGACTAGATCCAGGAGAATGGAGTTGTGCACACAGCCCTGGTGGTAGCTTGCTGACTGGTCTTCGGTGAGTTTGCTAACCTCTCTGGATCTCAGTTTCCTGAGGCAGTAAACAAGACGGTCTCAAAGGTCTGCCCCCCTCAGCCATTCTAGAATTCTGAGATAAACATTCAGAGGCCAACCCAGATACCCCGGAAGGGTTCTCCAGTTCTCAGTGTCACCTTCCACTGACTGTGGCACGTGACTGTGCAAACACCACGCTGACAGAAGGATGCCGTGCTAACATCCCATGCTCCTCAGGGCACCTGGAATTCTGAGATTGGAGCAGCCCGCCAGATGTGACTCATGTTTTCTGACTCAGCACTCACAGCGAGTCACAGGCAGTACTTTTTGAGTCAGTATCACAGCTGGTCCTGCAGGCCCCGTGTGTGAGTGGGACTATGTGCTGCCTGGGTGACAACTTACATGCACCCTGTGCTTCACATAGCCACCCAGAGAACCTGCTTACAGCCCAGAATGGTGCAGGGGACAACACTGGCCGACTTTGACCCTCCCCTTCCCAGTCACCTACGGGAATTCACTGTTTAGTGGATAGCAGTGTGGCTTGAAGCCTGCTCTTCCCCTGCTGGTGTGATCTAGATGAGTTTATAACCTCTCTGAGCCTGAAAAATGCCAAGACGGTCATAAATTCTGCCTCTGCTTACCCTTAGGGTTGCTATGAGGACATGACACTTTTCAAAGAGCCCAAGAATTTAATGTGCACTGAAGAGTGACTCACTTCCACACGTGGTGACCTTGACAGTCCTCCCTGCTGCCCTGGAGAATCTCCTTCCTTTCATTTGGGGAGACGAGTCACCTCTCACATGCGTCCAGCCCTCTGCTGCTTACACAGCACTTTCCTGTCCTTTGATCCTCACAACAACCCCATGGAGAAAGCAGGGAGGCTGGTCTTATGTTATAGGTGAGGAAGTCAAGGTTCAGAGAGATTCAATGTTTGATCAAGGTCACAAAATAGCCGTCTTTCCTCCAAGAAGGGACAGGGGCTGGAAAACTGTGTTCCAGACACAGGATAAGTGAACAAATGTCAAAGAAATCTACAAAGTAAGAGAGCAGTACTGCTTTAATTCTGCTTTTGAAATCGCCCCACCCACCCGTGGCTAGCTAGCTGCTGGACCAGCACGCCTTGGGTTTCCTTGTAGAGTCAGGCTCTTAACCCTGGAAACAAATGAGCAGGACCCGAGGGGCTTTTAAAAACTGCTAATGCCCAGAACACCCAGGCCAATCAAATCTGAATCTCTGAGT
>NW_007726815.1:6272-7890 GCF_000696425.1 Galeopterus variegatus | reverse complement strand
GTTCAGAGAGATTCAATGTTTGATCAAGGTCACAAAATAGCCGTCTTTCCTCCAAGAAGGGGCAGGGGCCGGAAAACTGTGTTCCAGACACAGGATAAGTGAACAAATGTCAAAGAAATCTACAAAGTAAGAGAGTAGTACTGCTTTAATTCTGCTTTTGAAATCGCCCC
The DNA here is from genome assembly GCF_000696425.1 of Galeopterus variegatus. Taxonomy (NCBI): domain Eukaryota; kingdom Metazoa; phylum Chordata; class Mammalia; order Dermoptera; family Cynocephalidae; genus Galeopterus; species Galeopterus variegatus. The sequence goes on along the minus strand of NW_007726815.1, from coordinate 7,720 downwards.
ACCCACCCGTGGCTAGCTGCTGGACGAGCACGCCTTGGGTTTCCTTGTAGAGTCAGGCTCTTAACCCTGGAAACAAATGAGCAGGACCCGATGGGCTTTTAAAAACTGCTAATGCCCAGAACACCCAGGCCAATCAAATCTGAATCTCTGAGTTTGGGGGCCTGGAGGCGGATGATGAGAGCCGCTGTGTCAGAGGAGCTTCCCTAAGGGAGAAGCACAGGTGACTTTACCTAGCCAAGGCCGGATGCTCTTAAGACCCTTTGTCGGTTCCAGACCCCGGTGGTTACAGCTCTGTCCAACTCGGATGACTGATCTCGGTCAAAGCTGTTTCTCAGAGTGTGCACAGTTGTATTTCTCTTTCATTCCTCTGAGGTGGGAGTTCTTCAGAGAGTTCAAAGCCCTTCATAGATCTATGAACTTGATGTTCAAACAACCTTCCAAAAGGGAAAGTTCCCTTGGGATTCCCTGTTGGGGTTCAACGATGCCACAAGTGCCTCCACAGTTGTCTTCCACGTCTGCTTGGGGTGCCGTGGGAAGAGGAGAGAATTCTTCCCCCCATGTACCTGGTAGGAAGCAGAGAATGGGAGTGAGAGCCCAAGTCACTCCTAGAGTCAGTGAGGACAGGACCGAGGGACACCAAGTTACCATCTGGGTCTTTGGGTCTGGACCCCTACTGTTTGGATTCTAGGCACAGCCTCTTTGTGACATCCCAGAGCACTTATCATGGATGACACATCAAGTTAAAAACGTGAATTCCTGAGCATATGGTTATGTGAGGAGATGCAAGAATATCGAAGACGGAAGGATCTGAAAGATGTTCCAACTGCCTCTGCGATGCTGGAATTATAATGATTAGAACTACTGGTTACTACATCCTTACCATGCATCAGACACTGTGCTGCGTGTCTATGTGCATTTAATCCTCACAGCAGCTCCACGAGGCAGGTATTATCAACCTCACCTTATAAATGAGGAAACTGAGGCTTGGAGATATTGACCAGACCAAGGGTTTGCATGCTCTTGACTTCTGCTTGGTGCATGTGAACACACATGGGGCAGCCCCAGCTATTCCACTAAGGGGCAACCTGTCTCCACTGGCCAAGTCCTAGTTTGGGGGCCACCCAGAACAGAGCCAGCACCCTTAGCATCCAGCCTTTCAGATACCAGAGGAAGTTCTCGTTTGCTCCCCTCAGTTTCTCTTTCCTGGGCTTCCCAGCTATGTTTAAATATGATAGCTGCCTATTTACGTTTCGATGTGTCCTAACTGTTTTATATTCCTTTCCCCCCCTTTCTTGACTCCTTCTGGATTAAGTATTTTTATTATTTCAGTTCCATCACCCCACTCTGCCCAACATTAACTTGCTGATTTTACAATTTTTATTATTATTTTGGTGTTTAAGATTACAACATGCACTCTTGACTTATTAAAGTCTAATACTTTTACTACA
>NW_007726815.1:3889-5038 GCF_000696425.1 Galeopterus variegatus | reverse complement strand
TCAGCCATTAATCATAATGTTGGTCTCCTGTTGTTTTTCTCTGGATGCTTTCAAAAGTTTTTGTGTTTTACCTAGGCACATAGACTATTACAGTGGATATGTTTAAGAAAGATTTTCTTTGTGTTTGTATTAGTTTATTTTCTGTTGCTTATAACAGAATGCCTGAAATTGGATAATTTATAAAGAAATGAAATTTATTTCTTACAGTTCTGGCGGGTGGGAAGTCCAAGGTCCAGGGGGCACATCTGGTGAGGGTCTTCTTCTTGATGGGGCTCTGTACAGATTCTGGTGCAGGGTATCACATGATAAAAAGAGCAAGAGTGCTGTCATTTGCTCTCCTTTTCAAGCCACCATGCCCACGATGACTCATTAAAGCATTAACTCCATGAATGGATTAATCCATTCACAAGGGCATAGTCCTCATGATCCAATCACTTCTTAAAGGCTCCATTTTACAAATACCATCCTGCCTTCTTAACACTGTTACAATGGGGCTCAAGTTTCCAACACATGAACTTTTGAGGGACACATTCAATTCATAGCAGTATTTATCTTAAAGTTTTTTTCATCTTCTTGGATCTGTGGTTTAAATTTTTCATTAAATGTGAGAAGTTTCCAGCCATTATCTCTTCAAGTCTTTCTCTCTCCCTGCTCCGCCACTTCTTCTGAGGATCATAATACATTTATGTTTGTATGCTTGACATTGTCCAAAGATCTCTGAGGCTCTGTTTATTTTTCTTTGATTTTTTTCCCTCTGTATTTTTTAGAAATGTACTTTCTATTCATCTACCTTTAAGTCTAATGATTCTTTTTTTCTGCCATCTCAAGTCTGCTGCTGAGCCCATCTAGTGGATCTTTCATTTCAGTTACTATACTCTTCAACTCCGGAATTACCATTTTTTTTAATAGTTTCCATTCATTGACATTGTCTTCATGTGATTTTTTAAGAAAATTCTTTGAACATATATAATCGATGCTTTGAAGACTTTGCCCACAAAATCCAACATCTGGATCAAGTCAGAGTCATTTTTCATTGATTGTTTTTTCCCTGACTATGGGACTCACTTTTCAATTTCAAGACTGTCTAGTAACTTTTGTTTGGAAACTGAATGTGTTGATAAAATGTAGGAATTCTGGATTCTGTTTTAT
>NW_007726815.1:2332-3669 GCF_000696425.1 Galeopterus variegatus | reverse complement strand
TAACTTTTGTTTGGAAACTGAATGTGTTGATAAAATGTAGGAATTCTGGATTCTGTTTTATTTTTCTGTGGATTTTTGGTTTGTTTTTTAGGAATTTGCTTGGACTTAAACTGCGAAATCTACCTCCCCCAGGGTGTGCAGCCACCGATGTCTTTGATCAGTTTTTAATTTATTTTTGTTTTTGAGCCTGGCCTCCTGTGAATCCCCCCTGGGTCTGCATGGTTTACTGGTCAGCCAGTGATTTGGACAGAGTTTGTACTTAAACACCTTGAGCCTGTAAAGTTCTGTTGCTTGATCTGTGTCTACGCTGGGAAATGAATGCAAAGTTTTAGCCAATTTTCAAGTCTCTCCTGTTTTTAATTTTATATGAGACTCTTTCAGGTCTTCCCAGCACATATGCAGATTTCCAGGCATCCAGGGATATGTGAAGAGCATATCTCAGTCCTTCTCATTTCCTGGATTGCCCCATTAAATTTCTGATTGGTCAATATCTTGCCCTAACTGGGAACAAAACACCGAGCTAGCAAAACTGTGGGTTTCCCCCATTTATTCCCATATTGGTATACTGCTTTCACTGGTCTGTTGTCTGCTTTTCTCTCTTTCTTGGTTTTGGTTTATTTAGTATTGTCTCCTGGGATTCTTTTTTTTTTTCTTTCCTTTTTTTTTTTTTTTTTTTGACTGGCAAGGGGATCACAACCCNTTTTTTTTTTTTCTTTCCTTTTTTTTTTTTTTTTTGTGACTGGCAAGGGGATCACAACCCTTGGCTTGGTGTGGTCTGCACTGCGCTCAGCCAGTGAGCACACCGGTCATCCCTATATAGGATCCAAACCCGCGGTGGGAGTACCGCTGCGCTCCCAGCGCCGCACTCTCCCGAGTGAGCCACGGGGTCGACCCTGTATATGAAAATTTTAAGGATAATCTCATGCTCTGGGTGATGGTATTTTCCTCCATAAAGGCTTTACTTTTGCTTTTGGCAGGCAGGTAGGAGCAGATCACCTTGATCCAATCAGGAATCAAACTGGTTCAAGTCTGGGCTTCAGTCTTTTTGCAGGTTGGTCTACAGGGGTACTTCAGAAAGTTTGTAGAAAAATAGAATTAAGAGATAATACAAATCTTTCCGTGAAGTTTTTGAAAACCCCTTGTTTTACCAGCTTATCCCTACTCCAAGGTTCTAGCTTTTTAAAGTCCCAACTAAAAGCCTGGGATAGTTACCAGGGTGCCAGGCTGCCTCTTCCTTGATAGATGCTGAACTCCAGTGTTTTCCCCCAGTTCCACGAAACTGCCTGAAGCTTCACACAGCATCTCAGCCTCTCAGCTGCTGATTTCTGTTGCCTGTG
>NW_007726815.1:0-593 GCF_000696425.1 Galeopterus variegatus | reverse complement strand
TTTTTTTTTGCAGCTGGCCAGTAAGGGTATCCAAACACTTGACTTTGGTGTTATAATACCACACTCTAACCAACTGAGCTACTGGCCAGCCCCTGTTTGTCTGTTCTTTTGCCAATACCACACTGTCTTGATGACTGTAGTTCTATAGTAAGTCTTGGAGTCAGGTAGTATCTGTCTTCCAACTTTGCTCTTCTCTTTCAAAATTGTGTTGACTATTCTGAATCTTTTCCCTCTCCATGTAAACTTTAGAATCGGTTTGTTGATATCCACAAAAGTTGCTACATTTTTAAATGGTTGGAAAAAATAAAAAGAAGAGTATTTCATAACACATGAAAGTTATACAGAATTCAAATTTCAGTTTCCATAAATAAAGTTAATTTGTTTACATACCATCGATGGCTGCTTTCCCACTACAACAGCAGAGTTGAGTAGTTGTGACAGAGACCATATGGTCTGCAAAACCTAAAATATCAACTATCTGACCCTTTACAGAAAAAGTTTGACAGTCCTTGTCTAGATCTTGGGCATGTGGCTTACACTTAGCTTGTTGGTTACAAGCATGGCCCATGGAGCCAGATGAGCCAGACTGCCCA
>NW_007726814.1:551387-558203 GCF_000696425.1 Galeopterus variegatus | reverse complement strand
CTACTAAAGCTAGGTCATAAAAAAATGACCTAGCTTTTTGTCTTGTTCTCTCTCAGATCACTCACTCTAGAAGAAATCCACTGCCTTGTCATGAGGATATTCAAGCAGTCCTATTGAGAGGTCCATGTAGTAAAGAACTGAGGCCTCCTACCAACAGCCATGTGAGTGAGCCATCTTGGAAGTAAATTCTCCAGCCCCAGTTGAGCCTTAGATGACTGCAGCCCTGGCTGAAAGATTAAGCGCAACCCCATGAGAGACCCTAAGCCAGAACCACCCAGCTAAACTGCTTCTAGATTTTTGATGTACAAAACTTGTGAGAGAACAAATATTTATTGTCATCTTAAGGCTGTATTGTACTTTCTCATAATCTGTTCATTTGCAGAGTCCCTTGACTATTGAACTACAGATTCCTTAAATCGGGAAATTTAAAAGAAAAATAGAAGTACAGCAATGATTACTGGCACAAACTTGAAGTACCCTTGCAGATTTTTAAATGTGAGTCCTTAGATACAATTTTACTTTTTGAAGAACAGGCTTATTCTTTTAATAACTTTTACTTTGAAAAAAAATAAATAAAATACATAAAAATTAAAAAGTTTTGAAAAGCAGACTCCTATTTTCCCCAGATTAGAAGTGAAATTTGATCCTGTGGTGGTCATTTTTTTCTTTCTCATTCCATATGTTGAAAGTTCTGATAATGAGATTGTCAGAACCAGACATAAACATTATACAGGATGGAGGGGCAGTAGGAAAGAGGCAAAATGTGATCTCACAATCTCATCTCACACAAAAGATATCAGTGACAGAGGGTTTCTCTGTCCACATCTCCCATTAGGACAAAGCTAGTTCATCATTTCCTCTAAAATGGAGAGAAATGGATTTCTCTTTATCAAAATTTAAACACCTTGAGGGACACAATGAAAATAAATAGAGGCATCTATGACAGCAGTAAGTGGTTCTCTCCGCAGCACAATGTGAGGTATACTCTTCATGCATCTTCCTTCTCATTCCAATCCCAAATTTTCCAAACCAAGGAGCATCTACAACACAAGACAACACACATTAAAGATAAATGGAGAGCAGGGTTTGAAACAATCACAAGGTCTGGTCTCTGCTAACAAAAAGTCAACAATGCAAATAATAAAATATTATTGATATATGGTTCTGTAGGAATTAGTCTTTAATATACACATGCTCCTCAACTTGTGACGGGGTTATGTGGTGATAAATCCTCATAAGCTAAAAATATCATAAGTCAAAAATGTATTTAGTACACTTAACCTACCAAACATCATAGCTTAGCCTAGCCTACCTTAAATGTGCTCACAACATTTACATTAGCCTACAGTTGGGCAAAATCACCTAACGCAAAGTCTGTTTTATACTGAAGTGTTGAATATCTCATGTAATTTATCTAATACTATACTGAAAGTGAAAAACAGAATGGTTGTATGGATACCCAAAGTACAATTTCTACCAAACACGTATCTCTTTTGCACCACCAGCAAGTCAAAAAATCATTAAGTCAAACCATCATTAGTCAGGAATTGTCTGTGCTTGGATACATCTGTAAAAAATCATCCACCTGCAATTTGGTATGTACATTTTTTTCTGATAATAATGTACTTTTCAGAGTGTCCTCACATTTATCTCTACCAATTCTATTATGTAAGCAACCAGAATTATTCTATTGAACAGTGATGAAAAGTTTGAAAAGGATTTTCTCAAGGTCAGTTAGTTAATGGCAAAAGACTGTAATTCAGGCCTCCTAGAATCCAATATTAGGCCTTTCTCCAGGCTACTTTCTCTGCTGAAAGTACTAGGCAAATCTTAAAGACTTAGAAAAATAGTTAACTTAAGAACAGAATTTTGGGGCCGGCCCGTGGCTCCCTCGGTAGAGTGCGGTGCTGATAACACCAAGGCCCCGGGTTCGGATCCTATATAGGGATGGCCGGTTTGCTCACTGGCTGAGCGTGGTGCTGACAACACCAGGCCAAGGGTTGAGATCCCCTTACCGGTCATCTTTAAAAAAAAAAAAAAAGAACAGAATTTTGGGGCCGGCCCGTGGCTCCCTCGGTAGAGTGCGGTGCTGATAACACCAAGGCCCCGGGTTCGGATCCTATATAGGGATGGCCGGTTTGCTCACTGGCTGAGCGTGGTGCTGACAACACCAGGCCAAGGGTTGAGATCCCCTTACCGGTCATCTTTAAAAAAAAAAAAAAAGAACAGAATTTTGGGGCCGGCCCGTGGCTCCCTCGGTAGAGTGCGGTGCTGATAACACCAAGGCCCCGGGTTCGGATCCTATATAGGGATGGCCGGTTTGCTCACTGGCTGAGCGTGGTGCTGACAACACCAGGCCAAGGGTTGAGATCCCCTTACCGGTCATCTTTAAAAAAAAAAAAAAAAAAAAGAACAGAATTTTGGTTTCTAACTCACTTTTAAGCTCTTTATTAATTCAAAATATTTTATATAGTTTTATTTTTGACACACCATTTTACCAAATGAACTTATTATTATTCCAATATTCACTGTTTCTCTCATCCATGCACTTATGTTGGTTTTTTTCTATTACTAATGATCAGTTCATTGGTAAAAATAACAGCCTACATATGAAAGAAAGTTTCTCCTCCCACCACACACATATATTGACTAAGGATGTGAATTCTCACTAATTTTTGACTCTTCAAGTAAGCTTTAGAAGGATGAGCAGAATGAAGCGGAAGAGAGAAAATAGTCATTTCCAGGTTTGACAAGGGGTCAGAAATAGGTCGCAAATAGAGAAGTAAAACAGGGAATACTAAGAATATTACCAAACTAGAATAGAAATGGCAGATCAGGTGGATGAAGAAAACAAAGTACAATGAAGAGGGCTGCTGAAACACCTGGAATGACAGGTTAAAGCAGTAACTATTAAAAATAGTACCCTCAAAGCCCCACTAAATGGTTCTCCCCCTGTAAAACCTACCATCATTTCCCAGAACAAAATTCTGTCCTCTAAAATAATACAGCACCTCTCCTATAGCCTTCACTGGGCCAAAGCTACTCATGACTTAGCACAAGGAGACTAATCTTTAAGGAAGGGTCCCTGTTGGGCTCATTTAACACCTGAAATTCTCATTGACATGTTGGAGGTGGAGGACAGGAAGGGGACAAAGGGAAGGGGGAAATTATTTCAATGTTTATTTAGTGTCTACTGTGTGCTTGACATTGTGCTAGACACTTTACATATGTTGGCTTATGGGGAAACTAAGGCTTAGAGAATTTAGTAATTTATCCAAGATCACTCATCGGATAGGTGGTAAAGTCTTTCTTCCTCCAAAATTGGTACTGAGCTGATTAAGTATTTGCTGAAAAATTAGTTCTGTCGTGGTGTTTTAAAATGACCAAAAGAAGGCATTTCACAGTGGTTCTTAATTATTTCTGGGTCATGGATCTCTGCAAGAATCTCTCCCTTAAAATTGCACATATGCAAATATATACACCATTTTGCATACCATTTCAGGAGGACTGGCTAAGGAACCATGGAAATCAAGGTAAGAATCTCAAGATTACAGTATTTCAAACCACCGTTCTCCCATTTCATTCCACACTACCCCCCTTCCCACAGTTTGAGAATAATCAAAACCAGAGAAAATGTAAACATATGAAAGTTTGGTTGGAAACAGCAGATGCAAAATTCTCATATAGTACTGTACTTAAAAACGTCATGGAGAATTTGAATAAGATGACATTGAAGAATGTAGTCTGACACTCTTAAATTTCAGTTATGACCATCAGTCCATATTTGATATAAGACTGAGAGATGAGGTTACTGAAACTCATCCCAAAGAGAGTGACAATAGCTGAAAGTCAAACTGAATGAATAATCCCAGGAAGTACACTACCAATTAAAGGAAGAGAGGTTTATTTTTGTCCTTTTTTCTGGGGAATTTTTCTTGAAAAATGTGTTTGGATTTTATGGGCTAAATAAAATGTTTTAAATGAGGTTTACCTGGTTTTTATTTATACCCTATATTGCTGGCAAGAGGATTTAAGAGAGCTCATAGATTTAGAAGAAATATAACAGAATATTAAGAATTACATGTATTAAAAAAAAGTCAGAGACACAAAGTAGAGCCAGGAATAGAGCTGCTTTTAAAACATGAATTCATACAGTGATAAGGCCTTTACTCCTTCAAGGTAATTTCTAAAAATTATGCAGCATTATGAGGGGTATGTATTAAGCATACATTTTTCATAATTTACAAAGTATTTTCATACATATTATCTTATTTGATCCTAAATTGACTTTGTGAGGCAGTTATTATCCTCATCTTCCAGATAAGGAAACTGAGGCTCAGAGAATCACTTGAAAACCAAGTCCTTGCTCTTTTCATTACATTATACTGCGATGCAGCAACTGATCATTACAGTTCCTGTGCACTAATAAGGACAGGCTGAATATTCCTAATCTGAAAATCCTAAAAGCTCCAAAATCAGGTATTTTTTGAGCAGTGACATGTGGCTCAAAGGAAATTCTCATTAGAGCATTTCAGATTTCAGATTTTCAGATTAGCAATGCTCAACCAGTATGTAATTCTGCAAATATTCCAAAATCCGAAAAAAAAAAATCTGAATTCTGAAACATTTCTGGTTACAAGAATTTCAGATAAGAGATACTCAACCTGTAATGCATTTCAGTTCTGTGCAAGAACATGCCTTTGACACCTGTGACCCTGGCATTTTCATTAGAGAAGGATTACTACCTTCTTTATAGGTGGCTTTAGATCTAGAAGTTGAGTAGACATAAAACTAAAGGACTTCAGGCTTGGAACAGCCCTTTTAAGTTACACTTAACTCCTTCTTTATAGTTGAGTGCTTTATAGATGAGTGCACTGATGCTCTGAGAGGTCAAATAAGTTGTCACTATCATCCCATCAGTTAGTGGTGGGGCCAAGACCAGAAGCCAGGTTTCCTAAATTCTTTTCTTTACACCACATTGCCTCTATAGCTCTATATCCATTTCTATGATTTTTGTTACATACCCAATTCTGAACTTCTTTGCCTTCACAATTTCCCTTGTGTCTACTGGGTAAAGTTCTGTATGCATACTGGCATGGCACACAAGGCCCTTCATGACCTGACACAAGAGACTGCTCAAGCTACTGATCTTCTCTAACAGTATGAGAATGCTCCTGATTCCTAATGGTGCTAGGCTTTTGTGTAACATCCTGACAGTTGTCCTGTTGAGACTCTGTTAGTAAAGGCCACATCCCTGGGTGTGAGAGAACTTGAATTTATCCTCTATCTCCCAGGAAGTACTTGGGTGAAGGCACTCAAGTGGAAGGAAAAAAATGACCTCTGGAACTGGGAGGCCTTGGGTAGGGACCTCTTCTCCCCCAAACTAAAGATGAATGAAGCAGATTAAGAGATTCCAAGTACATTTTAACGTCAAATTCTTGTGCGCTATCCTTGAACCTTTAGTAAAATCCCCTCCAAATATTCCAGAAAAACCTTGTGAGTTCACACAGAGTAAGAACATCCACACCACACAGCAATCAACCACAGCCAGCCAGCACCGTGGTGTTAATAATTACATAATGAGAGATCCCAAAAGGGAGAAGAAAATATTAGGTAACAGGAACCAGGTCCGCTAAATCCCAGTCACTTCTCCCCTGCAATGATTCTCCATCCCTTGCCAACATTAGAAGACATGTTGGAGTAAATTAGCTTCCTTATGCAACTTTAAATTCCCTGAAAAGATCCATGAACTTTGCACATTTTATTCCTTGGGCTTAAACTTTGGTTCCCTTCCCCAAACGTTTGTCCTTGACAAACTCTTACTCATTCATCATTCATATTTCTAGTTCAAACATCATCTTCTCTAGGCAACCTTTTCTGACACAAACTAACTTTGTACTCTACCTCCTCTTCCAAAATCTGTGCTCCTTTAGAACAGGGTCTCCTTGTAGTCACTACAGAATATAGTATGTATTCAATAAATATGAGTTGAATGGATACAAAAGTCACTAGTTTTTCCTTTAACAGTACTTTCCAACGAGTAATTCATGAACACTGCAAAAAATTTCAAGTTGCATACAACAAAATTCAGTGAAAAGACTTTCCTCCCAACCCATCCCTCCCTTAACACTCGAGTTTTCTTTCAGATTGATCACGCACATATTTAAGTGTATCTCGTGATTTTTTACACATAGTAAAAAACACATTTATACCCGTAAGATATAACATATATAAATATATGTAAATAGAAGTTATATATATGGTTTATGTATAATTTTATGATATGCTATGTAATATATAAATAATACATAACTTAAATATATATTTATACAGAGTTGCCTTGTTTCCACTTAAGTCAGGCTGCTGTTATGCTCTCTGTTTTTAATTAAGGGCAGCGTAGTATTCCCCTGTAGGGGCACACCATACTTTTCCTTCACTGTCCCTGATTTCCAATTTCCAATTTCCAATGCTTCCATTTCTACCATCAAGTCCCCGACCCCAAATGAAGAAATACCACCGCCCCCACCTGTCCCTTTGTGGCTCCCTCATTTTCAAACACCTTTCCACGAGCTCAGCAAGGGCGGAGCCCTGCGTCGAACACCACCTCAGCCTTCCCATCACGCGCCCCGCGACTCCACCGCCGGGCCGAAGGCCGCGGCGCCGGCGCGCGGGACGGCGACTGAACCGAACCCTGCCTCCCTCTCCCAGTGTCTCCGGACCGCCGATGGCGCCCCCTCAGACGTGACCGAATGCTCCGCACCCGGCAACGCCGGGCGTGGCCTGGCTGGGGCCGACGTGGTTCGGGGAGGGGCTCCG
>NW_007726814.1:537471-550832 GCF_000696425.1 Galeopterus variegatus | reverse complement strand
GCCGCCGCGGCCTGCCTGGCCTGGCCCGGTCCGCCGCCCCCTCCCCGGCCAGCCCTGCAGCTGCGGGCCGGGGCAGCCGTTTGCTGCGTCCGATCCGGGAAGTGTGTGACAGGAGGGGAGGCCCAGCCCGGGGTCTTCAGGGTGACTCAGGTGACTGCACCCTATTCCCAGGGCCCCTCACCTTGGATCTCTTTGCGGATCCTGAGAAAGAAAGAAAGGGGGCCTAGGAGAGAAGAAGATGATGGGACCGGGGTCTTGGTTTTCCTGATCAGTACCACCTTCTCCGATCTGCACGCATCTGCCAAGGCCTGGACAAGGCGCTCGGTGGTGTGAGACAGCCAGCTGAGGAGACCCTTATTTTTATTTTTATTTTTTTAATATAAATTTTTTAACACTTTCAATTCCCACGTCAGAAAAAGTCACATCCCATTATTTGACGGCTGGAGAATCTTTTATCAGGGTCATTAAAGCATGAAAGAGTTCTGTCGACTTTTGCCGTGTGTAAACCGGGGTTATTTGATAGTAATGCAAGACCATTCAGTGCTCTGGGTGTGTGCGTATGTGTGTGCATGTTGGGGGCGCTGATTTTTCAGATGTCAAGTCCGGGGTCACAACTGCTAATTTCGAGGTGAATTCATGTCCATTTGGAGCAGAAAAATTTTGATTATTCTTAGTTAAAATAACATCCTGTATTTCACAAATAAGCCAACAGTCTCATTGTAAAATATTTGTTAGTACCTGTGATTTTGGCATTACTTTAAATCTAATAATAAACCTCAGGCTTGTTCCAGGTGTTACAACTATTAGTACACCAGAGTCTGATTTCAGTGGTGACTCTTGCACAACTTTGGATCCTTTGCACAACTTTGGAAATGTAAGCAGCAGCTTGTGGTTGCACTAATGATGTAGCAGGTTCTATAAGTAATTAGCAAAGCATATTGATTGCTGCCTAAAGAAAAACTTTCTGCTATAGATATGGTTTCTCAGCAAGGTTTGTGTGTGTGTGGGGGGGAACTGGATGGTTTTCTGTGTAAAGTCCTGAGTGAAGCAGTGCTTTACAAATGTTTAATAGCAAGTTTATACCCTTAGAAACTGCTGCTGTATGTTTGCAGGGAGGAGGAAGAAAGGTCCTAACTCCTCTAGCAACATTTGATTTAGGCTGTAAAAAACGATATTGGAGAGGGATGTCACATTAAGTGTAATATGAGTGGTTTGAGAAGTAGAAGACTGACTGTGGTCACTTAAGTGACTTAGCTCTCTTAGTAGTGAGGATTCAAATTAGACTTTGCAGGTTGCCTTCTTTAAGCTTTTTTTATTGAGGTTCTAAAGTAAGTAAAGTATTGTGCAAGGAATAGTGGGGCTACTAATATTAAAAAGTTGGTGCTCTGTTCTCCTGGAATTTGCCCTCATCCAAAAACAGTCCTCACATAGTTCAAAGGGAGGACACTCCTTTCTTGCCATTGCTGCTGTTATGACCTAGTTCAGGACTGAATACTTGACACTAGACTGTCTACTGCAGTACTTTCTCCCCACTCCAATTCAGCCAGTATAGTCTACTGTCAGTTTTATCTTCCTAAAACACGGCGTCAAGATGCTACTCCTCTGCTCACTCACATATTTTAGTTTGACCTTCAATGAACTCCATATTTTATTCGGTATCTACTATTGTAGCCTTCTTTCCCACTGTTCTTGCTTCTGCCAGTGAGGCCCATTGTCTGATTTCTGTGGTTTTTCCTGGTCCCTGCTCCTTCCTCTGCTTGAAGTGCCTTCTTCCACAGTCTCTCCCTGTGGAAATTCTGTCAATCCTTCAAAGTCTTACCTGGGTCTTTCATAATTCCTTCAGAATCAGCATATATTGAACTCTTATGATTTGCCAAGATTTTCCTGGTATCCTGGCTAGAAGTGAGTACTCCATTTCTGGATTTAATGTTTCTCACTTGGTATCATTCTTTTGATGTTAATCCCAGACTGTTCTGTTTTATAAATTCTTGTGTAGGCATGTATATTTGATGATATACTTCTTGAGGGCAGAAAAGGTATTTTTGTATGGCTCTAGGTTTCAGGAAGAGCCTCATAAGAGGGAGGCTCTATACATTAAATTAGTGAACAAGGAGCCGAACAGGCCTTTCCTCTTAGTATACATTAATAACAGCATTTTTTTAGCCCAGTTCTACCACTTTCTTGCTTATTGAGTATACCCATAGTTGTAAGATATACTCATTGTGACCCTTCCCAGAAAAAGATGATATTAAATCACTAGTGTGAGATTCATCTTGATTTTTTAAAAAGTCATAGTGCGAAAGCATGCATGTTAGAAGGAAGGAAATCACTAATTTTCCTGTCTCTCACTTTCTCTAGCCTATAAAAGTCATTCATACCCTTTTCTTCTCTCAACAGTACATAAGACAAAATGAGGATAAATGTGAAAGTACTTTGATTTCCCAAAAGGAACCTTGCACGTTTTTCCTTTTCAGAGTTCCCTCTTTCTTAGAAGAGGTTTTTAAAACTTTTACATGATCATGGTGATACTCTTGAACTATTTTCTTACTGTAAGGCCAAATGCAGTTAAATTGTAACTTTAAAATTTTTCATTGGTAATGCCTTGTTTCTGAAAAATCATTTAGAAAAATATGACATTTAAATCTAGATATAAAGAGGAAAGTAGTTTTTTTTTTTGGACTGGTAAGGGGATCGCAACCCGTGGCACGGTGTGGTCCGCACCACACTCAGCCAGTGAGCGCACCAAGCATCCCTATATAGGATCCTAACCCGCGACCTTGGTGCTACCAGTGCCGCACTCTCCCGAGTAAGCCATGGGGCCGGCCCAAGAGGAAAGTGGTTTTTAATGAACCTGGCTTAATATCATAAGCGGATAATTATGAAACATGGAGAGAAAAATTGTAATAAATCTATAATTGTTGTTCCTGAAATTCTGGCATCCGTCTACCATTTTAACCTCATCACTCACTCTCCCTACCTCCCAACCAGGCACACAGTGGCACAAACCTGGGTGTGTTCTTACTTCTATTTGAAATGCCCTTTCTCGGGCCCCCCCCCCATCCCAAGGAAAAAAAAGAAAAGAAAGATGAAGTCAAAACTTTTGTTACCTGGCCAACTCCTTTCTTTTAAGATGGTAACAAACTCCCTTGCATTATATTAGCCTTCTCTCTTCCCTCAGTCTCTGTTCCAATCAACTTCCTCCCCACCCCACTTGGATTTTAATAATCTTTTTTTTTTGTTGACCTTGTCTGACATGTAAAGGTAGGTCATTTAGTGTCAGAGATTTTTAGTAGATAAGTGGATGGGCCCTTGGGGAAGGTGCTGCAAGGCTTTACTGAGGAAGTGATGCTTGAAGTGAAATTAGAATGATGAGTATGGATTTGCCAGAAGGGCAAAGGGGGATGTCTGATAGGTAGTTGGAAGTATTTACGTGTTTGCAGCTCAGGAAAGTGACCTGGGTTAGACATCTGGGAGCTAATAACATATAAGGGAATCCTCATTATCTGAACTTTTGAAATGTGAGCTTTTGTAGGGAAGCAAAAATTCTTATAATATGAAAATATTTGTTAATAAGTTACCACTTTAAGAAATTAATCCCTTTCCAAACTTTCTTTTCCATTTATTCCCATCCTCCTGCTTTGGCATAGGCACTTGCTGATTATAATATAGTTCAAATTACTTGCAAACTGAAATTACATATCATGCCAAAAAATGCAAGCCTTTGTTTATTTGATGAAAATGATTTCGGAATATTGGTTTACATGCAGAATCATTGACAAATAGGGATCTGGGAGAGTTGTCCTCCTGGAGTTAAGTAGGTGGTGATCGTTCATTAATTAATATTGATAGAGAAAAAAGCTTGGATGTGATGGTACAGAACATCAGTGTTTATGGTACAGACGGGGAAAGTAATCAGCAAGGAATACTAAGAAGGAACAAAAAGAGGAAGAGACACGTGGACAGTACAGTGTCACAGAATCCACAGAGGAGGCAGATCCAAAAGAGAGTGGTCACTAGTGTCAAATGCAGCAGAAGTCAGGGACTGCTAGTTAAAATGGTAGGAAGGCATTAGTGCTTTGCCACTACTGTTGGATTGAGAAGTGAACAAGGGGGAGAGAGCAAGTTACAGAAATGTAAGGTATGGTTTCATTTATGTTTTTTTAAAAAAAATTATGGATTTTTTTAATATACCTTACCTTGTAAATATATAGAGACAGTCCCGAAGACATTTACTTCTGGGCAGGAGAGTAGAATTGTATGCTTGTATTGGAAGAGCTGGTATTGGTGAAATGGGACTTTTTATTTGTAGGGTTCCTCCCACTTTCTTTTCTTCCTTTTTTCTACATTTTAAGCAGTATCACATATAGTATTGGTGCTTTTGAAAAAAGAGATATTGTTAAGTTGAGGCATAGCATGGACTCTTATTAAAGACTGAGTGTGAAAGGGAAGGAAAGAGTGAGAGGTTTAGACTTGGTTGCAAGATCACATTGGCTGGGTGTGTGTGTGTGTGTGTGTGTTTGAACACATGTATACTTGTATGTATATATTTTAAGATCAGAGAGACTTGAGGTTGAAAGATTGAAAATAGAGGAAAGAGGGGAGGAGCAAAATCCTAGAGGATTTAGGGGAAGGAATGGGATGAGATTCTCTTGCTTTTTAGAGTTTTAACAGAAGGAAGACTTCTTCCTGTAAGGAAACTCAAACTTTTTTCACTAGATTTTGTGAATTACCTAGGGTGTTTGTTTAAAAAAAAAAAAAATTCAGTGATCCAACCACCAGAGATTTTGATTCACTAAATTTGAGGTGGAGATCATTGTTGCAAAATATATGCCCAGAAACACTAATTATTTTATTTTATTTTATTATATCAACAAGTTTCTTAGAGTATCTTTAGAAAACAGTGAAAAATCAAACTGGGAAATTCAGAGGCAGAAAAATTCTGTTAAAGTTTTTTTGTTTTAATTTTTGTTTTGGCACCTGGCCGGTACAGGGGTCGAACCCTGGACCTTGGTATTGTCAGCACCACACTCTAAAGTTTTTGTATTGTAAGATATGTCATGCACATTAAAGAATGTATATAATATAAAGGCATGGTTGAATAGTTTTAAAGAATAATAATAAATACCCGTGCTAAAGGATTGCACATCCTTATTTCACTCCTCTCTCTTTTAACCAGATTTCCACTAGGTTGAATTTTATATTAATCTTTCCCTTGGTTTTCATCATTATTGTATCAGTTGTGCATCCCTAAACTATATTTAGTTTTGCCTGTTTTTAGATGTGTTTAGCTGTTTCAGTTATCAAATGGGAGCTGAAACATACCTTTTAACATGATCTAGAATTTAGGTGATATGCTTCTGTTATACTTAAATTTCTGCTTTACACATATTATTTGTAGTTTTTCAAGATTTTTGACTCTTTCCTTTTCTCTTAATCTCCTATTCCTAATTCAGTTTATTTGCTACTTCTTCCCTGTAATATTTATATTGCTGCTAGGACTTTATATTGAACCATAGAGACTGTTGGCCCTGATGTTCTCATTCCTTTTTCCCTTTCTTAACCTCCCCTGGTGAACTCTCCCTCATCTCAAATAATGCTCCTCGTCCTTCTGGGTGTTCTTGCCCTTTTTGTTCGACTCCATTACTGCTCCAGCATGAAAGTAGTTTTCTCCTTTATCTCCCCCCATTGCTCCAACTCCCCCATTTTATCTCTCTAGCTCTCCTCTTGCAGTAGCCAGTAATTTTGCTGTTTTATTTGAGCAGATCTTGATTTTGCCAGCTCAGCTGTTTTTCCTCTCCTTCTGGCCTAGCTATGCTTGCTCTGTTTTGTTATTCTCTGCTCATCCTCAGTCTGTGAGGCTGTGTCCTTTGCTACAAAAAGTGCAACCACATGCGGGCCTCCTTTGTCCGCTTCCTAACATGTTTTTTATATGAAACTTTCCCATTTGATTTCATCAGCTTTGTTTATTTGCAGATTTTAAAATAGTCTGTTTTAGCTGTTACTCTTCACTTGTAAGGATGCCAAGCAAAAAGATGCTAGATTCCCTCTGCTGTCATACATAGGTAGTCACCCCCTTTTAATTCCTGCTTTTTCTCAACTCCGACTACTTGGGTCTTGTCTTCAGAGATGCTGTTTTAGTAGCTTTACAAGTGAGTCCAGGTCATCTGTATTTTTAAAAAGTATTGTTTGTAGTGGTACTACTATAACATTCTTCTACTGGTCAGCCATGGGCCTTTTTTGCCTCTTTTTCTAAAGTTTATTCTTCTTTTTCTACTGTCAAACTTTCTGCTTTCTGGAATTTTATGTAAGTAATCCCTAAGGTGTATCCAGACTGAATTTATATGGAATTCCCCATAACATTAGCTTTAGGCACTATGTCTGTGTAGTGGATTCTCATGGGGAATCCTCCACACTTTTTATAGTTCCTACACAATATCAAAGGGTTATCTTTTGATCCTTCAACAGATGTATAAAGTTACCATTTTACAGATGAAGACACTGAGCTATGTCATTTGGGGCAAATTATTATTATTATTGTTATTATTAGTTTTGGGGGTTTTTTTTGGCAGCTGGCCAATAAAGGTATCCCCTTGACCTTGGTGTTATAACAATGCTCTAACCAACTGAGCGGCCAGCCCTGGGGTTAGATTATTTTGCTAAGAGATAGAAGAAATTTTTTTTTTGGCAGCTGGCCAATAAAGGTATCCCCTTGACCTTGGTGTTATAACAGTGCTCTAACCAACTGAGCGGCCAGCCCTGGGGTTAGATTATTTTGCTAAGAGATAGAAGAAAGACCTAGGTCTGTCTGACTCCAAGGGCCATGACCTTAACTATAGAGTGGTCTGGCCATTCCCCTTTGTCCTTCCTTCCCCTACTTCTTCTGAGTTTTTATATTTCATAACTATGATGTAGTTTTAGGTTTCTCCCAGTTCTCTCTTCAAAATGTTCCCAATTTCAGGTGTAGCTGGCAGATACTGTGTTTCTTGCCAAATCTGTTGGAGAAAGGGAGAAAATGAACATTGATGGCTGGATGCTGCAGCCAACTCTTTGAAGGCAGGATGGTTCCTGGCACAGTTTGTGCTTCAGTAAATGATGAATGTGTACTAGATAGGCTCTGCTGGGTAAGCTGTGTGTATTGACTAATTTATTCTCTTTTGTTTCAAAAAGGATTTAAGGGCATTTATGTAAAATTTTTCACAGCTTTTTAAAATGTAAATGATAGGAAGAGGGTATGTGTATTATTGTTGCTACCACAACAAACCACCAGAAACTTAGCAACTCACCCAACACAAATTTATCTTACAGTTCTATAGTTCAGAAGTCTAACCTGTCTTACTGGGCTAAAATGAAGGTTTTGGCAGGATTGGGTTCCCTTCTAAGGAGTCCTTACTTGTTCTGGTTGTTGGCAGAATGTAGTTCCTTGCAGCTGTGGGACTAAGATCCTGTTTCTTTGCTGGCTGTGATCTAAGGACTTTTCCCAGCTCTAGAGTCTACGCACATACCCACATTCCTCAGCCCATGGCCCCCTTTCTCCATCTTCGAAGCCAACAACAGTGGGTCACATCTTTCTCATGTCCCATCTTTCTGACTCTTCTTGGGTCATCTCATCTTTCTCTGGTCTAGGAAAGGCTCTCCGCTTTTAGGGACTTGTACGATTAGATTAGGCTCACCTGGATAATCCAGTATCATTTCCCCATCTCAAGGTCTAATCCTAATCACATCTGCAGAGTCCCCTTTTGCCATCTAGGGTAACATATTCATAGGTTCCGGGGATTAGGGTGTGGACATCTTTTGGAGGGCATTATTCTGCCTACCACAGAAGGCTAAGGAGCAAATGGTAGAAACAGTAAGGTGAAATCAGAAAGGACATTAATTGCCGTGATATGAAGAAACAGTAAGTATGTGATATGAAGTTGTGTACACCTCTTTGAATGAAGTGGACACTATATTTAGCAGTAAGCAGTGCAAAGAAACAATCCTGCTTACTTACCCTAATTGTAGTATCCGTTATTTTTTTAAAAGTATGTATATTTATATATTTAATAACTCCTGATATTGAATCTTGAAATAAAGTCTTCTTCTGATTCCTCTTAAAAAGAATATAGTGTAATGTGAAAAGAATGGTTTTATACAACTGGCTTTATTGGGCATTGTCTGTAATGGCATAACTCATTGAATCTGAGCAGAAATGTTTGTGAGGAAGCCTGCATTTTATAGGTGAGGAAAGGGAGACTAATTGTCACATCACACAGCTACTAGCTGACCAAGCTGGAATTTGAACCGAGGTCTTTCTGACTCCACAGTCTATGGTCTCTCCCTCATATCATATATATTTCTTCATTCCCATAAATTCCAAGTCAGACCTCTTCTTTTGGCTTACTGACTGCTTGATCTGTTGAGTTGCTGTGGGAGTACATAGTTCCTCAGTTCCTTTTACTTAAATAAATAGGACCTCCACTTCTGCAAAGCTGGGCAGAACTATCCTATATGATAGGGCTGGCTGGTTAATGCAATTGGTTAGAGTGTGGGGTTATAACACCAATGTCAGGGGTTCAGATCCCCATACCAGCCAGTCCCGTACTGACCAGCCGCAAAAACAACTAGAATAAAGTCCTTTCTCTGCTAGTTACCAGCTACGTTACCATGGGCAACCTATTTACTCTTCCTGAGTCTTGGTGTCCTCATCTATAAAATGGGAATGAATAAATGAGATCATATGGGTAATAGTGACTTAAATAAGAAATGGTTAATATTTCATCTTCACTTTTTATCCTGCTCCTTTGAATGTTTCTGTAATTTCCTCATGTGCATTTGAAAAACTAACCCAAATTTGACCAGTGCTGTATAGTGTGTCTGAGTGATGCTGATCATAGCAAAAATAATTTCTTTTGCCCTCTATGTGTCCTAGTACATTAATTTCCACCCCCCTACATTCCTGCTTAGCTTGCTCATTTGTAGCCAGCTGATACTTTGAGGAGTCTGCTATCCTTGACTCTAATTTTTTCTTTCCTGGCCTATGTTGGTGTTTTCTTGTACTTCAAACATCTATTTGCTTGCACGTAGATGTTTTATGGAAAGTTCCTTATGTTATCAAGATTGTGTATCAAGATTCATTTTATTCCAGGTATCTATATTTTTAGCAGCTTTGTGTACATGACCGTCCAAGTAGGTAAATGATTGAGAAAGACTCAGGATTTTGTTCTAAGAAGGGCCCATTTGATTACAACGAACAAAAATCCATTCCAGCTAGCTCAAAAAAAAAAAGGGATTTGTGATAAGAATTTAAACAGGGCTAATAGGAATCCCAGAACTATGTAAGCAGAACTTGGGCAATTGGATACCCTGAAATTTTTGTTTTCCTCTCATGACTTCTTTCTTGACCCTTGAGATATTTAGAAATATGTGTTTGGATTTCTGAGCGTGTTTCTTTTTGAAAAAATCTTTTATTTATTTCTCACTCTATTTCACTTAGAGAATGTAGACCATATGTATTGATTCTTTTTTTTTTTTTTTGGTGGCTGGCCTTGTGCTGGTGATTCTTCAACATTTGAGGCTAATTTTGTACCTTGAATATGTGGTCAGTTTTTGTACATGTTCCATATGTGCTTGAAAAGTATATTCTGGGCCGGCCCGGTGGCGCACTGGATAGTGCGCCGCTTGGGAAGCGCGGCGGCGCTCCCGCCCAAGGGTTCGGATCCCACATACAGACCGGTTCCCGCTCACTGGCTGAGCGAGGCGCGGGAGCAACACCGAGGGTTGCGATCCCGTTGCCGGACACAGAAAAAGACAAAAGACAAAAAAAAAAAAAAAGAAAAGTATATTCTTGTGTATGTGGTGGGTTCAGATTTTCAAACATGTCCATTAGAGCAGACTTGCTATTTGTGTGGATCATTCATATCTTCTATATAGTCTTGTCTACTTCATTTTTGAGTTTTGGGGAGCGATGTCAAAATCTTCTATTATAACAATGGATTTTTTTTTTCTTATAGTTTTGTCAGATTGAGTTTTTCCCCCATAAATTTGGGGACTGATTTGTAAGGTGCGCATGGGCTCTGGAGCCATAAGTCTTACTGAGGAGTTATTCCTTTGTCGTTAAGTTTCCCTCCACTTCTTACTTAGTATAGTTTTTGGTATTCAAGTGTTTGATATTAATTCTGCATATTAACTTTTGGTTCATATTTGCCTAGTATGTACTTTTTCATCCTTTTTTTTAAAATTAGTTTTGTTTGTGTGCTTGTTTAGAAAATAAACATTACAAATATAGTTCAAGCCCCTTTTATACCCTTCATGTCTCTTCTTCCCAGAGGGAACTGTCCTGAATTTAGTGTTTATTAATCCTGTGAAAGTTTCCATACAATTGCTACATGTATGTTATGTATGTATCTGTAACAATACTCAGTATTTTATGTATATTTTTTCAAATTTGTATTAATGGAATGTTACTATACTTCCTCTGAAACTTTTTTATTTAATATTATTTTGAAGAATTTATCTGTATTAATACATTTTGCTGTATTTCATTGTTATTAATTACTTTATTGATTTAATTTTAATTATGGTCTGTAGTTGGACTATGCCACACATTTCCCCATTCTTTCACTTATGGGCATTTTAGGGTTCTTTATTTGTTGTAAAAGATGGTGGGTACTGCATGGATTATTCTTGTGCCTGCCTTGGTGAACTGTGTGCTAGAGTTCTAGAAATATACTTTGCAGTGGAATTGTGGGTGGAAGGTGTGTACATCTTCAGCTTTACCAGTTAATCTACATCACTCTCCAAAGTAGTTATCAGTTGACTCTCATTCTATTTCTGAGTTTAAGACTTGTGCTTTTTATGTAGCTCATTGCTATATTTTTAAAAAATTTTCAACCTGAGAATCTGTATTTTAACAGGAGAACTTACTTATTAATGCTTTCATATGTATTGTAATCATTGATGAATTTAGATTTATTTCTACTGTAAGGTACCACCTTTGTCCAGTCAAATGGGCAGGGATAAAGGCAAAGATCATAGTCATGCCCTTTTGCCATGGGCTTTTGGGTGGAGGCAGGCACATGTCCTGCACAGGAAGCAATGTGTGGTAGTCAGATTTCTCAAGCATGTGTAGTGTTACCTATTCCTTGTAGGACAATGTAGAGTCTAATGGAAAGAGGATACCTGGGGGCCAGCCCGTGGCTCACTCGGGAGAGTGCGGTGCTGATAACACCAGGGCCCCAGGTTCAGATCCCATATAGGGATGGCCAGTTAGCTCACTGGCTGAGCGTGGTACTGACAACACCAAGTCAAGGGTTAAGATCCCCTTACCGGTCATCTTTTAAAAAAAAAAAAAAAGAAAAGAAAGAGGATACCTGTCACTAACTTATTTGCGCAGGTAATTTAAATTCCGAGTTTTGGGTTTGTAAAACAGATACATTATCTGCCTAGTATACCCTGTAGCGTTGTTCACCAGAGCTCAGGGTTGTTCTTTTTCCAACTTTACAGCTCTCTTTGCAATTCCATTTGTTTCCTTCATTTACTTACAGTTGATATGTCAGTGTAAGTCGTGTATTCATGCTTGCTCTGCTACCCCCAGTATTATTAAAATTGATGGGTGACTCCCCACTTTGCACTTATCAGTGTTTCGCAGTGACTGCTATGCTTCTAGGAGGTGAATAATGTATTATTCCAAGTGTTCTCTGGTTAATTTTTTTTTTTTTTTTTTTTGGCTTTTGGCTTTTGACCGGTATGGGGATCCCAGCCCTTGACCTTGGTGTTGTGACACCGCTCTGACCAACTGCACTAACGGGCCAGCCCTCTCTCTGGTTAATTTAACTTAGATAGCACTCTTGAAAATTTTCCGAGAGCCTGATATTTGTAATTAGAATATCTTTTTTTTGTTGTTATTTTATTTTGTCCATATACAATGTGGTTGATTATCGTGGCCCATCAAACCTCCCTCCCTCCTCCCTCTCCCCCCTCCCACCCAACAATGTCCTTTCTGTATGCTTGTCGTGTCACCTTCAAGGAATTGTAATTGTTATTTCTTCCCCTTCCCCCCCCCCCCCGTTTTTTTTTTTTGTGTGTGTGTGTGTGTGTGTGTGTGTGTGTGTGTGTGTGTGTGTGTGTGTGTGTGTGTGTGTGTGTGTGTGTGTGTGTGTGTGTGTGTGTGTGTGTGTGTGTGTGTGTGTGTGTGTGTGTGTGTGTGTGTGTGTGTGTGTGTGTGTGTGTGTGTGTGTGTGTGTGTGTGTGTGTGTGTGTGTGTGTGTGTGTGTGTGTGTGTGTGTGTGTGTGTGTGTGTGTGTGTGTGTGTGTGTGTGTGTGTGTGTGTGTGTGTGTGTGTGTGTGTGTGTGTGTGTGTGTGTGTGTGTGTGTGTGTGTGTGTGTGTGTGTGTGTGTGTGTGTGTGTGTGTGTGTGTGTGTGTGTGTGTGTGTGTGTGTGTGTGTGTGTGTGTGTGTGTGAATTTATTTATTTATTTTTATCTCCCACCAATAAGTGAGAACATGTGGTATTTCTCTTTCTGTGCCTGACTTGTTTTACTTAATATAATTCTCTCAAGGGCTATCCATGTTGTTGCAAATGGCAGTATTTCATTCTTTTTTTATAGCTGAGTAGTATTCCATTGTGTAGATATACCACATTTTCCATATCCACTCATCTGATGATGGACATTTGGTGTGGTGGTTCCACTACTTACTTGTGACCTTGGTAAAGTTCAAGCCTCTTCAACTTCAGTTTTCTCATCTAGAAAAAAAACAGTAATAATGCCTGGCTTACCTGCTTCACAGGATTTTTGTGAGCTTGAAGGAAGCAATAAGTGCAGGTACCTCTTAAGCTGAAAAGTGCTTTATTAATAGTAATATCTTAGGGGTAATTTTTTCTATCTATTGAGCATCCTGAATTAAGTTAGTAGGGAAGGTCTTGCCTATAGAAAAAGCTATTCACTCTGATGACTGCAAACTGTAACTACTTGAGTTGATGGAAACAAGATTGTGTTAACCACAAAATAGCAACTCTGATCCTGATGTCTCCTGGACTCAATAAAAGAAGTCCTTTTCTATCCATGAGATGTCCTCGTGGGCCACTTGAGATTGAGAAGAATATCAAGAAGGAGGAGCTGTTTTTCATTAGTCTTCAGGAGAGAGATCATAAGACCATTAGACCTCTTGTACCTTGATTTCTTCTACATCAACTCTTGGTATCTTCTGGTACCACTTGAATAATTTCTCTCAATTTTGAACCTCTTTGGGAAAAGTCAGTTTTGTACATTGACAGAGGTTCTCAGTATAAATGAATCTAATGATCAATGGTTATCTTATCTCTTTAGGTAAAGTATTGGCTCAATTTTAACCATTAAAAAGGGCAAAGTAAAAGTGCTCATGTA